>NW_026019116.1:8344109-8347030 GCF_020466585.1 Dendroctonus ponderosae | reverse complement strand
AGATTATTGACGATTTATGAAAACAAATAAGGAAAAAGATAATCTGAAAATATGAAAATATCATTATTCATTTTGAACAGAGGTTTCTGTTTAAATAGTAGTAGTAGTAAACATCTTTATTTCTAAAAAAGGCTATCGACCTATCGGTCTGTTTAAATATTAATCTGTAATTCTACATAATACAGAGGTATTAAGTACCGGTTTTAGCGGTGAGCAACCCGATGCTATGAACTAGCTCTAATGAGAAAAATATCCTCTTTTCCATTTATTTGTTTCTTGATGAAAATGCCACCTGAATAATAAGCCAAGTGATTTCGACTTACCCAACAAAACATTCACAAATTACGTATTGGAGAACATGGGGAAACATATCACAATCCCGTATGTGCAGGAAGCATAAGGCCCGAAACCTCACAACTTATCACAGATTATATCGTCAGAAATGAATAAAATCGGCATACGCTTTTTCTTTGGATGACAGCGAATAATCAACATTGACAGACATCTTGACAAACCCATAAACAACAATGGGGAAGATTTATTTGACATTTGACTTGCGTTATCGCATTCATCCACAGAATATTTTCCTACAGTGGGTTATGTCATGATTTATTCTGTAGCTCTTTATGGTCTGTAGCGCCTCTGGCGACTATGAAATCAGTCGTTCTCGGTTAGGTTGTTAAGTGAAAGACGCAGGGCATTTTCTTGACGAGGTATCGTTGAAATATTTTTCATATACCATGTACAGTCAAAAATACCCGACTGGTCCATCTCAGGCGGTGGTTCATCTCTCCCGGAATTACCCTATGTATATCAAATTGTCAATTGTCAATTGTCAATCAATTTTGTTCAAGAATATGCGAAAAAATTTCTGGAAAATTCAAAATTCCGATTGAACGCAAGCAATGGCGATCGAATTGGACAAGCGCTATTTGGACTAACCACTATATCAATCACACCCGAACTATTGGTAGAGTTGAGCAAAGAAAATCGAATTATGCCCAAAGACATTACTCACGGTCTATTAGTTTGGAAAGTTATACCCGGGACTTCTGCTTTCAAGTAAGTAAAGCGAAATATACCTACGCGAATCAACAAAAGTGTACTTTTCCCACATGGAACAAAATAACTGAACAAAACAAAAAAAAAACCCTCTAAATTACTTCAGAAGTGGTCTAGAAGCTGGCGATATAATAACTCACGTAAATGGAATCCCTGTGCAGAAGCCAATGGAGCTGTACAACTTCAGCTCATCGAGGAACGCTCTGGAAATAGGGGTCATCAACAAGGGAAAACAGAAAACGGTCACTCTCCACCTGAGTTAAACATTTTCCATGTCGCCCTCCGTATATTTTTTAATTAATATAATCAATTTATACAGTTTGCAGTTGTTCGTAGTTGCCAGTTTTTCTGGAAATACGGATGTGTTTAACGATCTCGTGCAGCTCAATGAGTAAGATCAACAATCCTGTTACTATGAGTAAACCTAAAAACCACTTGAAATAGAAAAAGTCTAAGATTATGTATTCATGTCCGTCGACTTTGAATATCATCTTGTAAATATTCGATTGTATACTAGGATTAAACAGAAGTACTGTGGTACGGGATATTGGAGCTAAATCTTCGTCCAAAGCTTCCAGACTGATTACATCGAAATCCGGAATAATGGTATCAGCTGAAATAAGCTCTAATTGCAGCAGCTTCTGGTCCGAACTGTCCGAGTCCGAGATAGTAAGTGAATAATCCGGATAGTTGCCTGAAATGGACATTTCGAGCTTACGCGAGTTATACACATGTTTAGTTGCTATTCGTCGTCAAATACCCACCGGAACTGATCACGAAATACATGTCCTCGTGTGCATTATCGATAACAATTGGGCCATCTGCAAATACGATCTGCCCATCAATCACAGATGCCTTATAATAGGGCTTAGTAAAGCGGGAAGGTCTAAAGATACTTTCCGCAAGAGCTGAAGCGTCCTGAAAGTCAAGTTATCTATAATCACTAAGTTATCGGTAATGATATCTGCAACAACACTTGAAAGGTGGAATGATTAGCTGCTCAAAAAGCTGAGTAAGTCGGAGACTTTCAAGTCGCATGAATTTCCTCGCGATGAATAACTTCAGCTTTGAAAAGTGATGGTTAACAGGAAAAAATTTAGTTGTAACAAAAAGTTATAGATCCATTGTCTCGAACTGAATTGGGAGCGGCCGCTTAAGTTAACTAGTATTCCTTAAAATAGGAGTCAACGGGATCTATATTAATTGCCGCTCTAAACTGTACCCACAGAGTACGTAGTAGACTTTTGGCTATAACTTTCAGATACCTACCACATCTGCAATCACAGTGCCCGAAACGCAACATGCACTACTAACAAAAACTACAAAACAAAAGAAAATTCCCATTATTATTTCATTTGGCTTCTACACATAAATGAGCAATAAGAATATTGGGTGTGACAACAGTATTATCACGGTTATCTTATCATATACTTACATACTGGATATTGAAGATTCAATCAAACTCAGATAGCATTTGATATTCTATGAATATCCCAGAATGTTCAAAAAATGACATAAAACATTGCGAGAATATCCTGGGAATATACATAGGTGAACATTCCTAACATGAATGTTCGTGGAATATACATGCATGCATATTCATCAAAGTTCATAAAAACTATATCCTAGGTATGTACATATATGTACATATTGGGTATATGTGCAGATGAACATGCCAGGTATGTACATATTGTGTATATGTGTAGGTGAATATACCTAGTATATTCAAAACAAATATTCCGGTAATATACATAAATGTATATTTACGGTATATTCCAAATTGGTTGAATATAAATTTTGCGTGCCCGCAGCAGAAAAGTAAGGGCATGTAAAAGTAAATCTTCTTACTACTAAAACCT
>NW_026019116.1:8338555-8343110 GCF_020466585.1 Dendroctonus ponderosae | reverse complement strand
TTTCTATTTTGCGATAAGCATGTTTTCTTGGATCGAAGGAAAGCAACAAAAGTAAAATGAAAGTAATGTATCAATGCAAATTGCTATACCTAACTGTGTTTCTAGACAATAGAATAATCTGTGGATGAACGAAAATACTCTTCTATCAATGTAAAACTATTAACTGTATTTTGTTGTTGTGACCAATATTCAAATTTGTAATTGCTTACTGAATTTTTGTTAAGAGCACATTGCGAAACACTTTAATTGATCGAGAACAAAATGAAAGGGGAAAAGCCACAGAGCGGGAACATGTAAGGAATATAAAATAATAAGTGCAGTTTTTTAGATAAAGGTTTGTGTTTTATCTCACAGTCACACATCATTGCGACAACGGCAAAAATGCTGAAAATGTTAATTTAGATTTTTAGTCCGTAGTTATAAGTTATATTTTAATTTATTTACTATCAATTTAATTAGTTTTAGATTAGTTGCAAGTGACTCTTGTTGTTGAAAAATTACATCAGTAAATACTTAAATATGTCAATAAACTAATAAGGGGTAATAAAGTATCGTTTTTTTCCTCTGGGAGTATCATTTTGCTATGTGGGGAATACCATTGAATAGATAATATTTTATGATTTTTTCTGTTCATAGCGTAAATATGGAGTTGGAATGATGCGGGAGGATAAAAAATACACTTGGCTATCAACTAGATGCAATCTATCTAAAAAGCATCTCAAACATATCAAGTTGATTTGAAAACAAATTTAAAAAAAACATTACAACGTGTCCATTTCGGGCGTGCGTCAGTCTTCTACATTGCCACATGAGCTGTCTAGTATCTTGAGTTCTAGAAAAGATTGAGGTTGGTAGCTAAATCAACCGGAGTAATTTTTTGCTTTGGCAGTTGCCACTGATGACATTTTCAGATGGGTTAAACGTCATTGAGAAGAGTTAGGAAAATAGATAATTTTATTTTCTTCGTTCTCGGTGGTGACTCTTGCATATTTGGATATAGAAGCGGTACAAAAACAAGTAGCTATGGAAATAGCAAAGGTTCGAAAACTACACTTCTAACGTTTGAGAAACTACATGGACAGCCAGTAGAGATGATGGAATATGACTACAACCATTTTAGAAAGGAATCGGACTTCCACAATAAATGTTGTGGCGGAATGTTCTGGTGTATAAGGGACATCTGCGGCATCATATGTGCAATATTGACCTGGCTTCTAATATTATATGCAGAGTTTGTGGTCATATCAGTGATACTTTACCCTAACCCAAACCCTATCTACTGTGTGATCAATACGGTTATATTCCAAACATGTGCATTCTTAGCGTTTGCTTCACATCTTAAAACAATGTTCACCGATCCGGTAAGTATACTGTTGCCCAGACCCGAAGCATGCATATTGAATTCACGGGATATTTTAGGGTGCAGTACCGAAAGGCAATGCAACCAAGGAAATGTTGAAGCAAATGGGGCTCAGAGAGGGACAGATCATTTTTAAGTGTTCCAAATGTTGCAGTATTAAGCCCGACAGGGCGCATCATTGTTCGGTTTGTCAAAGGTAGAAATAACAGTAAAAACGCTGTGTATATAGTCAGGTCATCATTCTTCTTCTAGATGCATCAGGAAAATGGACCATCACTGCCCCTGGGTAAATAATTGCGTGGGAGAAAATAATCAAAAGTACTTCGTACTATTCACAGTAAGTCATTGATTCGAATCTTATTAGCCAAATATACCGGCTGCAGGTTGTCTTTATTGTTTCAGTTCTACATCTGTGTTATATCACTTCATTCCTTATTCTTAGCTATTAATCAATTTTTAATGTGCGTCAGACATGAATGGAGGGAGTGCACGAGCCACTCACCCCCAGTCACAATTGTTTTATTGTTATTTTTAATGTTTGAGGCTCTGTTGTTTGCAATATTCACTGCAGTCATGTTGGGTAAGTTTCTGTCTCTAAGTAAATTCTTTCTGGACGCCCTCGCCTTGCTTCAGGTACACAAGTGCAGGCGATTTGGAACGATGAGACTGGCATTGAACAGCTGAAAAAAGAGGAAGCCCGATGGGTGAAAAAATCACGTTGGAAGAGCATCCAAGCTGTATTCGGCCGGTTTTCCCTGCTGTGGTTTTCCCCTTTTGCCAGGCCAACGAAATACAAAAGTGAGATGGATTTCTATTCAGTTTAGAGCATCGGTACTTAATGAGGATGCTGGAATAACCTTTCAACATTAGAGCAAACGGCTGAACGCATGCCAGTAAATCAGTGCATTTGATTGTAACTTGTTGACTGACCATGTGACTATATGGAACAACTGCGACTGTGAACACTTTTTTAACCTTAAGTTATTTATTTGCGATGCTTGTGCAATAGCTGGTGGAATGTATATAGTTTTCGTGTTTTTATATTACGCAACCGATTTGTGATTGAGTAAATTGCTTGCACAATGTCTAAACGGAAACCTTTACGGGCATATCTTAAAACTGAGAAATAAAGCTATTAATATTAATTGTAACCTTTACTTGTACCTAACAGTTTTTAGAATTCATAACAACAGGGGTGTTGAGTCACTGGACAAAACGTTTAATGAATATGTGAACAACGCTGATATCAAGAGTGGAAAATAATTGAGCTTAATAACTGAAAAAATTCTCTACAGTCAGGAATTTATTATTTCCAGCATTTGTCTGAATTGCGCATCAGTTTGAGTCTGAGAATTGGCGATGTCTTTAAAAACGATCGGACTAAGCCTATCTGCGCTGGACATCAATGTTTGGCTCTCGACCGATCTCAATGCTTCGGGCAAAATTGTCTGCGTCTGGATGTTGCAAAACCCATTCAAATCGTCCAGTATATCATCGCAGGTTTGAGTGCATGTATGAGAATAATAGTCGGAATTGAATATTTCATTTTCAAACAGCAAGTCGGTTTGAGTTTCTGTGTTGCAATTGAAATAATTGGTGTCGACGAAGGTGCTAAGCGAGTCGGCCAACAAATCTGAAGTATCAGTGTGTGTGGATTCATGAGTGACTGGGGCAATCCCACCGAACACGGCCTCACTGGGCCAATGAGTTTGGGTGCTTGAGGTAATTTTTTCAATCTGTTCCTGGAGCGAAAATTCGCGATCATTCAAATCGAATGATGTGTTACAGGAGGTGTCTCTCGAGGCGACTCGTTCAGTTTGAGTGTTCATATGCTTGTAGTTACTGTTATCCTCGATAAGATGCTGTCGTCCAGTCAAAGAGTTTTCTATTGTTTGGGTCTGTTGGTGCGCTTGCGATATCAGCAGTTTGTCGATTTGAGTCACTTTAGACTGCATCGCGCAAGGCATCGGACTGTCCCTATCCGCAGTATTACTCTTATTGTGTGCATGTGTTAAGACGATTTCACTTTTAGTTTCTTCTGATTTTGGCCTTTCTTTGTATCCGATTTTGTTTAGCATTTTATGTCGCTTTCTTCTGCAGTGCGTTTTTAGAGTTTCATACGAACCATATGAAGCCTTACAGTCTAGACAGGCAAATGTTACATCACAATAGTTACTGTGACTCGTTAGCATCGACTGAGAAGGGAACGATTTTCGACATCGAACGCAACTGTACAATTTCGCCGTATGCATCTTTAAATAGTGCTGTCTTAGACGTTTCATATTAATGAAGTATTTGGAACGACTCCAGGGGCAGCCGCCCTCGGGGCAATAAAACCGTTTCTCGCTCGAGCTACTCTTCAGCTCCATAACTCTATGAGTCTTGGACAGATGTAAATTCAAATTTGACTCGCATTTAAAGGTCTGGGAGCAGTCTGCAATGGAACACACTAAATTGGTCTTCATCACACAATCATTTGCAGTGGGGTATATCTTTAAAGGAGCCGACATTGTTTACAGACAACCAGTCAATGTCCCGTATTTTCTGCGAACTAGAACTACTGCTGTATCAATTGGTTTTTCCTTTTTGCTCTTGTTATCTTGCCACAGTTTTCACATAAACATTGATAACAATGACACTTTTGAATAGTTCATACAGCATTTAAGTACTTGTTTAATATTTACTAATGACTTTCATAACCTCTACACTCTACCACAAAATATCCCCCTTTTAGGGGGTATGTTCTGTGCACTCTGCTCGTTTCTGTCTGCCACAGCAGCCACAGACACCATAGATAAAGACAGACGCTACTAAATACTACACTTTTGCCACCCAGTCGGCCCGAAAATCCCTATATCGCACTGAAATGAGGGCGCTCCATCACAGAATGCATGTCGGCACATTCGCCAATGAATCCAGACACTTTGAAAATGATATTTTATAGAAAAAAGCGCGTATTTGAATGCCCTGTCGGGCAGTATCAACTGCAGCTTTGTAGCTCTACATTCAAATCTCTATTCAACGAAGCCAAAACGAATTCTCTGGCTCGAATGGTTCTTGAGAAACTTCGAAAAAAGCAACGTCATGTTCAAGTGGATTTTGCAACTCAGAAAAAAAAACATGTACAAATGAGCGTTCTTGCTCATTTTGCCGCCGAGAAATGAGCAAAAACGGGACGGAAAACATGAAATTTTG
>NW_026019116.1:8336893-8338273 GCF_020466585.1 Dendroctonus ponderosae | reverse complement strand
TAACCCCCTCCTGAATTAAAGCTGTGTTAAAAACAGTTCTCAAGAAAAATCTCGCACTGTTCATAAATTTCTCTAGAAAATACACTTGAGTAGACTTTACCATCATAACATATCAAGCTTCAAAAGCTAAAATTTTCAGGAAAATCGAGCAAAAGACCAATAGGAAAAGTCTTGTTAAAATCAAGTTATTCAGCTGAACATCACATAATCATCGCCCTCTTTCAAATTCAACATTTGCAGATTGTTTTCAAACGCTCCATCCGTTAAGTCCTACAAAAAATGGATGCACTACGGACAGAATAACGAAACTGCAATGCCTTACGGTTTTAACACATATAACAAATGGCGGAACAGCCTTCTGGAAGTGAATAATATCCACTTCATTATTGAAGCGCCTTCTATGTTCATCAAATGATCTGTATTTTTTGCCAATCTTGTTCACATCGACATCACAGAACGCAACGACTTTCGCCCGGTTTTCTTCCGACAGCGAATTGTAAAATTTTCGTCCTTGCTTGCCTGCATTCCATATTGTAAATTTTATATATTTTCCAAGTATCGTCTGTTCCAACCGTTGCACCCTAATGTTCCAAATTGTCTCTCTGGTTATAAGAAACGATATGTAGATCATAATAAGGAAGTGCTTTGCGTATGTTAGTTTTTTTAGCCGACTCACTCGTTTACGGAAAATGTCGCTTGGCCAGTGTGGTAGGTATAAACTAATAAAATTTCGTCAACTCTGGAAATCTGTCCACCCATGTTCAAGTGTTTGTTAAAAAACACCAAATCTTCTGGGCAGCCTTTTTTGCATTCGCAAAAGCCTCCAATTCTGTAAAGATGGATCACTCAATCATGTGCAAGGCGGGACTCGCGTATTACCTTTCAAAGACACGTCTATTACAAAACCAAGTTGGCATAATAACAGTGGGTCCATGCGATGTAAAAACCTGCAAATTTAATTGCTCTTGAGTCAAATTATTTGCCCACTTTGTGTAACGAACGGTAGAATTGGCTGGATCTCTTCTAAACTGACTTCCGACAATCTGAAATTAGGATCAAGTGAATGACCTATTTAGGGATCGGCTCTGATTCACGCGTTACGGTGTGAGAATGTTCTTGTAGAGCCCTCCAATATTGCCGCAAAATTCGATTGGGTAGCATAACATCATCCTGGAAGTTTCAACTTAGAAATGGTTGAAATCTAAATTCGGTGTATCAAAAGGGATAGACTTTTGAGGCCATTCCTTGAAACTAATGGGGTTTTCGGGTTTTTAGGCCGTCGTTGGGTAGAATTTCTTCTTGACGTTTCGCAAGCACGAGTGGCTTGCATCTTCAGAAGTGGTTTGCTTGAACGCTTACACTGTTCTCATCAGAACCCGC
>NW_026019116.1:8327651-8336843 GCF_020466585.1 Dendroctonus ponderosae | reverse complement strand
TAAAAACCCGAAAAACCCATTCGTTTTAAATTCGGTGTGTTCTTACTATGTCTTGAAAACATAGAAAATCGCCTTGGCTCAATTTGACTGCACGGTTCTTTGCGTATCCCACTGAAATCGGTTGACCAATTACTTGATCAATTCCTACCAAACAGGATTGACTTTACCCCCTTTGGTGCAATCCGCGTTCCTGTGAACCTTAAGTGCAACACCAGCATCCTCAAACGTACTCTTCCAGTCACTCAGTAATTGAGGAGTGTTATCAGTACTGCAATCATCGCAAATACAAAGCTCTAATTTCAAAACACCAATGGCGGTCTGTTTCAGGATACTTTTAAAGCAGTTTTCAATCCAGGTCGCACCATTATAAATGGGGATAATGATACTCTACAACGATAAATCATGTATCTTCCACTCAAAATGTGCATACCTACGTGAAAATGTTAAAACTCATGTTTTTGCTTACAATAAAATGGTTATTTGAGGTCATGAGGTTCTGAATGCTACCTTCGGACGGGACAACCCCAGGGTTCAGAGGTGTTCTGTATCTTGTCTATACCACGTCTAAAAAAAAACTTTTAAAAAATTTAATTTTTTCTCTAGTGGTAGCTAGAACAGGGTGATGGTGTCGTTTGAGGTCCTCGGAATATCTAGTTTTCTCTATTCTTACCTTAACGATCACTTCAAATTGAAGGGTTCATAAATTAAGCCAAAAAACACTCACAAACTTTTGAAATTCGCTTTTCCAAAACCACTTATTTATGCACGAAAATTAGATTGTCCCGTGCTATTTGCTGCTAAAACGTGCTTTAGGTATCAACAATTCATAACTCCACATGCAAACTTGTCGCCAATATGCATAATAATTCCGTTTTTTGCAAAAGTTTGAACATCTTCTCCCACCTCGCCTTTGCTTGGGGTTATGCTCGCAGCATGTCTGAGCATGTCAAAAGTCAGTTGCCGGATTGTTTATATTTATTTGGAGAATCCAGCGCAGTGCGGTGTTGCCACGTATTTCACCCATTTATTAACAGTTCGTGTGTAACAATGAATAAAAAGTGTTCTTTCAAAATGAATGAACCATTAATTCAGTTTGTGTTAGCATTGTTGCTAGTGTATATACAACCCCAACGAACCCAAATTGAATGAGTCTACATGATAGCTATCCAAGGAAACAGTTTTCATTAACTTAAAATATTTTGCGGAGTTTGGCAACACCGCGTGAAATTTAAGCGGCGGCCACGCGTAGGACACCATTCAATGAACTGCGCATGCACCGCCCTCGCGCTTTGTCATAGAAGTTTTTATGTTTCTTTATTTGTCGTTGATATCTTTTAAACATCCCATACGAGTGTTCTGTTTTGCATGTGTGTACGTCTGCATTCATCCTTTTGAATGTGCTTGCCTTAAATATAATATAAAACATATTATTTGTAGTAGCTATATTCACTTAATATGGTTAAATTATTTCAATAGTTATGAAAATATACCCAATAAGTGCAATAGAACTAGTGACTTCTCAATTCTCTATCCAACGATGCCAAAACGAATTCTGTGGCTCGAATGGTTGTTGAGAAACTTCGAAAAAAGCAGCGTTATGTTCAAGTGGATTTTGCAACTCAAAAAAAAAAACCACGCAAATCTAAAACTTCTTGAATTCAAGCATTTTTTCACAAAACTGCAACATTTCCTTATCGATGGTTCACTTATTATTTTCAAATCTTTTCAAATAGTATTCAAATTATTATTTTATTTACTCTATGGTCTAGCGTCTAGTTTTATAAATTATTTTACTTTCTCTATGCGCTAGACGCGAGTGCGCCGCTCTTGCAGAAACTTAGGTTATGTGTGATAAAACAAAACAGTATAAGCAATTCTTGGCACTTCGAAGTTTGAAGCATGTCTAACAAGTTGAACATATCAGTTTTTATCGGCATTATCAGTGCACCCATTGTCCTGTGTTACTTTTTAAAGAAAAGGTACAAACAACTAGTAACAGATCTGGAAAAAGATCCCAAACAAAGCACATATTATGAATGTATGTTTTTCGACTACAGAAACTTTTGCTGCAAACCACATTTAATAAGCAAACAGGAGTGTGGGTACATCTGCTCTTATACTCGGTTGGAAAGGCTTTTACGTTACATTGGTAGTGCTAAAAAGAGTATTAGTATGTGTATGTACATGATGACTCTGCAGCAGATTAAGGACGCATTAATTAGTGCTGCTAGAAGGGGAGTGCTTATTAGATTTGTTATTGACAAAGTCAACAGTAGAAATTGCCATGTGAAACTCAACTTGGACCATCTTAGCGCAAATGGTAAGTAATCGAAAGCAAGTAATTGAAGAAAGTATCGACTGGGCCTTTTCAGGAGTGGTCTGTTTGACCTCTCCATCAGAAAATGAAATAATGCACCACAAATTCTGTTTAATTGACGAGAAGGATCCGCAGGCAGCTAAAGCATTTTTCGGTAGTGTAAACTTAACTGCGCAGGCATTTTGCCAAAACTTTGAAGCCCTCATTCTTACTAATAACCAAGACATTATCGAAAGACTTAGTGCCGAGTTTGAGCAATTGTGGACTGGATTTCACTGCAATTCCGTCTGCCATTACAACAGTGTAAAGGCATAAATCTTTTCTTCGATAATTCATAGTATCTAAACAGTTTCAGCGCCCATTCTTACCTTAAATTTGGAACAACTTACCTAATGAATAATTCAATAAAGACCATCAGAATTAATAAATTAAATCACATAGGCATATTAAAATAGTCAATTTTATTAGGACATATTTACAAAATCCTCTACCAGAACTGTTTCCAATCAAGCGCTAACGTTCCTGATAGGCAGGGTGGCAAATAGTTTGGCTCATTGTGGTTGTTCTCGCTAATAAAACTTACTTCTAACATTACTTTACCATAACGCACTTAAATCGAGACCGGACTATAAAACATAGTTAAACGAGTATATTTTACAGATAGATGTGTACCTACATAGGCTCTAAACTTTTTTCGGTTCATTTTTGTGCGTGACACAAAAAGGAAGAAATCGTAATCGTATTCCTGCATAATTAAAAACATTACTTTCATCCACTTTGGTTGCATTTATATTTCATGTTCATCATTGAATTTCATATCAATATACTATCTATATACAATAAAGCAATAAAGACAAAGTTCAGTTCAGTCTTTCATATTCGTGACAAAATTTGGTTTAATTCTGCTCACACTTTAAGGTCGGTTGTTTCCAAGTCGTGTCCCTATCGCAGACACTTTTCATTGCCCAACAACTGTACAAAGTTTGACTTCTACTCAGGGTGAGAATAGAATATGTGAGAACTGTACGCTGCCTCCGTTCCAAACCGTTTCTTACAGAATGGACAGGGAAATCGAGATCCTTCGCACTGATTTTTCTTGTGAAAGTACAAATGCGATTTGTTTGAAAAGGCCTCCCAACAACTAGAGCACTTGTAGGATTTATCATCATTGAGCATAAGATTGGGTGCAACAGTGATAAAGTTCGCTGCTGGGCCACTATTGGGCTGATTGGCAGGCGCATATGGTCCTTGATAACCGCCCGCATTTTTGATAATGTTGCCCCCGTGGGATCGTTGTACCGGAGACGAGGATGCTCGTTTCGTTACCAAACTGATATTGGGATTGTTTTCTACCAGTTTCAAAATATTAGGGTTCAATGCGGGTTTCTTTATAATTGGTGTTAGTGATACTGCACCTCCTCCTATTTCCCTAGGCAATGAAGGAGGCGACGGTGATCTTTCATGCCCTTCGTGAATTTCCACCATTGGCTCAAAACTGTCCACGGGCTCCTCTTTGACCTAATTAACGAAATTTATCATTGGCAGCAAAACTGGCTCGGTGACAATGAAATGACTATATTTTCAACTTACCCGAATTTCTTCATATTGACTATAGTTTTGCTGTTGTTGCTGTTGCACTCTTTGCTGTATCTGTTTTTGACGTAGCATTTGCTTCTGCTGGATTTGCTGCTGTTGTAAGGCTGCCTTTTGCATTTGGAAGGTTTGCTGTTGCTGCAACCGCTGCTTCAAAATGTTCTGTAAAACGTTCCACAAATCCAGTTACGTATTATAGGAACGCATTCATATTTCTAATTTCAAACGTACTTGTTGCATTATCATTTGGGGGTTGGGCCCCCCATTAGCAGCGCCGCCTTGGGGTTCGCCTTTGTGAATTCGCATATGGCTGTTACGCGAATAAATTGTGGGGAATGGTGTACCACAAATGTGACAAATGAAGCTTTGTGGTGGGCCCGGTACAGTCTCATTGAGAATTTGCTTGGGAATGTATACTTCATCCTGTAACCAAATGATTGGCATCTTATGAACCATTAAATGGGCTAGCAATAAGCAGTAAAAATTACCTTGTAAGGTCCAATATCACGAGCGCAATTCCGGACGGGCCGGCCTGCCGTGCTCATATCGCCATTGATTTTGGGTTCTGTACCAGGTTCTTGTTTAACTTTCACCTGTGGATTTGGTTTGGACGATGGGCCTGGCATTCCCGGCTTCATGGTAGGCCCGAAACCAGGCGCGTAACTGTTATAATCACAGTTCTTGCTGTGGGCATTGAATTCGTCCAATTTGAAGAATACCTTTAACGTGATGCGTTTTGTATAGTAGGCCACACGGCTTTAGACACTGAGCCAAACCTTATAGCACTTTCTGCAGAAGTATGCTTGATTTTGAGTTTTGCTTTGGGGATTAACTAGGTCCTTTGGTTCTTCCTTGACCTTCACCAAACTGTTCAAGTTGGGCGAGGACGTTTGCGTTGCGTTGGATTGTTTATTTCTTTGATCGAATCCTCCCTTCATTATTACAGGTGGCGATGAGTAATCCTCCAATCTGATCTAAGATCGATCGAGATAAGTCTGTTAGTTATGGGGTTTATCAAAAATGCACACAACGACAACAACATACCTCTCTTGGTTTTTCCGGTTCCCCAGGAACTATTTTCTTCACTTTATCAGGTTGAATTATTTTGGGCAAGGTATTGTTGAGTTTGCTAGCAGTATATATCTTGTCAGATAGAGAATGCTCGTGCTTTTTGTGATCTTGAACATGTTCGTCAAACCTAACCGAATTGTTGATTAGTCAAAATATGTTACGACAGGCTTGGCTGTCTCAACAATTACCTGTGCCTTTGCTTATTGAATCTCATTCCACAATATCTGCAAGTGTAGAAGCAGGCAAATGAAAAGTAGTGGCTCTCAATGGCCCAATTATCTTTAAAACAGTATCTACACAGTGCGCAAAACCTTTTTGTTTGACCTCCTATTCTCATGCACTGGTAAAAAGCCTTTCTTTCTTCTTTGGTATAGTCTCCTAAATAAATGCCATTCACCTGCGAATAACAAACCACTTAATAATTGAAGTGGTTTTACAAATTTTGTGCAATAGTACCTACCATAGGTTTCATACCAACTAAGACAACTTCGTCATTTTTAGATGCATCTAAAGTTTTTCCTGTATCCTCTACCAACAGTGTAGCATCTTCTTCTGCTCTCACAACAGTTTCCTGATTAGTCTCAGCCTCCTCGTCTGCATCGTACCTGTAAAATTCAATGGGGACGTAAATGTTACCATCTGGCGTCTGGGACAGTCTGCTTCAACTTACACGACCTCATCAAAATTAGTGAGCCATTTGTTTCGGATTTTCGCAAAGGGATGTTCATTGGGCCAAGGTTTTGGTTGATCAATTCTTTCATCAATATCCACTTCCATGTGGGTTGTTTCATGCACTGCCAGCAGTTTACTATTTTTAAATATTATATGGCAAATTTTGCAAGTAGGATGACTCGGTATTCGTTTGCAATAGATCGCTTCGTAATTAGGAACGTTACGTTCATTGAAGTAGGCTACCGTCAACTCCATGAGTGATAAGGGCTCGAAACTAAACAAAAATTAGAAGAAGTTCATTAAAAATCAGTGTACAAGGCGACTTAGTATGTGTAAAGTTGCACAACCAAATGAAAAACGAAAACGTTACTCACGTGAACTCTGGCTCTTCTTTAAATATGTTCACACACGTTGTCTTAATTTGGGCAATTCGGTCTTGCTCAGCTTTGCGCTCTTCATCAGATTTTTCATTTAGTTCCCCATCTGAGTCATCAAACGTGTGCTCGCTGTCTTTATCTTTCTCCTCGGAACTATCATCAGTTCCATTGTCTTCTGTCTTTCTTTTGGCTAATTCCTGGTTGATTTCGTCTTGAATCTCTTTGGAGGATTTGTCAATTTTTCTTCGTTTTGCTGGATGATTTTCATTGGACTCGTTGCTCTCAATATCGCTTGGAATATCAATGTCGTCATAATGTGAAGCTTCTTCACCTGCAAAAGAAATATGCAATAGAAATATGTAATGTAACTGACAGCAATATAGGCTTTTGAAAATGAGAAGAGACGAGACAAGGTTTTGCAAGTCAAATAATGCGCTTTTCACTTAATGAATCGAGATCAGTGTGACGGTAATTCTACACTATTCATGCACGCGATCTCACTAGTAGCAGTATAGCAGTATATTACCTCCTGCTTGTAGATCAGTCAAACTGCTACATAATGAATCATCTAGTTCATTATATACAGGACGAATTTTCCTTCTCCTCAATACCTTTTCAGAATCAGAATCGCCTGCAATTATTTATAACTGCTCTCAATATCTTCATGCGACATTATTGAATTGCATAGAAGATAATTAGTTTGCATTAGTAGCAAGCGATTTTGGCATAAGCAATGTAATTGCGAATCCGTGGACTTACCTGTAAACACTCTGTTCTTCTTTAACGACTCTCGTAACATTTCGTGTAGATCAGTGGAAAGCTCAATTTCACCGTTCACGGTGCTGGCATCTAGAATGCCAGTTTTGCAATTGGCACATAGAATGGTCAGATCATGTGTAGATGTGGCTTGATCTTTCAGGTCCTCCTCCTCTTCCTCGTCCTCATCGCCATTTTCAATAAGCTGGAATAAGGCTTTTTAGTTAGAATTTATGCACCTGCACAGATGTGTGTGTAGACTACAAAACCTCCTATCTTATTGCGATAGCAAGTTTCTCAATAAACAATGATACAGCAAACGAAATAAAAATAAACAAACTTGACACTGACCTTGCTTCCGGTACATCCTAGGAAGAGTAGTATGTTTTTGTCAGTTGTGTCGCCCTCAGTTTTCAGTTTTTCCACATACTTGTCCTGCGTTTTCCGGCTTCGTTTCTTCAAACTGCTGATGAGTTGCAGATTGAGAACGCACTTGTCGCATACAAGTTTGGAAAGGGGATCAGTTTTGTACAGCTGAAGACACATAGGCACATGTTCGAAGTTAGGTTATGCACGGTCAGTGAATAACAACAATAACTTACCACTATTGGCAAGTTTTCTTTAATTAGCCCGATCAGTTGGTAGCCTTCGGGGTTGTCTTCGAAAATATTAAACATTTTCTCAGTAACATCGTCGCACAATCGACACGGCTCGATTTCTATTTCCGGGAGATCTGCAGAAATTTCCTCACCATCCGACAATTCACCCGGTGATTCATTAGAGTCTTTGATGGATTCACCATTTTCCTCCACCACCTCCATTTCCTCGACCGGCACTGTCGTCTCACTCATTATTTGAGGTTAGACGTTTAAGCAAATTAGTCGGCAATCAAAACAATGGCCAAAAACTCGTAAAAATCCAGCTTATCTAGCGCACACCGCGACGCACACAACGTTGTCCGCCATTTTGATCCTTTGCGACAGGCGGCCGTCTCCTAGCTAGCCGCTCTGCGTCAAAAAAGGCTCTCAGGCGCTGGCCAGCCAATTTATTCTTCGGCTCTCGACTTTACACACACTTGAACAACACCCGCAATCGACCGCAATAAGTATTCAAATTCGAAATGGCAACGGCTCGGGACGAAGCTCTATCCGTACAAAAGCTTGGTTGTCTGTTGGTTCATCGAGTGGTACCTGCATCAGCCAAACTGGAAGTTGAGAACTGAGCAACTGAGAAGGAAAAAGTGATCAATACGGTGTTCCACGCGCATGAATGCGAGCAAAGTTGGATTCCCTTTCGAGGAAAGGAGGTCTGAGCACATCGAGCAGTAGGAGAGGGAAGCCAACATCAATTTCGAACATACGAGCAACGAGAAACTGCTCGGTTAGGGAGCTCACTGAGCAATCTATCGATCGTAGCCTGCCATGACGCCGCTAGAAAACGAGTGAGGATTGGGGCGTCTGACCTTTTTGATAAGCACCTACTTGATTCTCTTGGGTCGGCGTCCGTTTGCCAAATGGCGGCGGTTATTATCGAGCTCTCTGTTTTGTGATGCTGTCCTGGATGTTTTTAACAAATCCATCTGATATTCGTTCACCAAGCGCCCTTTTCAATTCAACCTGTTTTATGCTGGATCGATTGATCCAGTCAAGCCTGTTGGCAGTAGGTGCATTGACCAAATCCTAATTCTAATTGATGATTGTGAGTGGGAGTGATTGGAAAGACCTTTCCTGTCAACTGGTATACCCGACTATACGAAGGAGCACTACCTACTTGCCGCTTACTCTATTAGCGTCACAAATCGAAATGTCATGTTTCCAGACTGTCAGCTCTAACGAAACGAAAATAAACTGGAAAATGATCGAGTATCTACCTATTTAGAAACGTCTCCTGGTGCTATTAAACCACTTAGGCTCAATCAATCAGGGTTCAAACTGAGGATTTCCACATGCTTCTGATCCGCAGATCCTGCTTTACTCTCGTTCATCTCAATTGTGGTTTTCACCCCATAGGTCGAATGTGACTTACTCTTCGGTTCCCTTGGAAATATCATCACAAACTCTGTCTAAAACCTTAGGAAATTTTAAGTGAGCCATGGGAAAAAACATGAAAGTTAACATTTAGCATCTGCTATTTAAAACAGGTGTGCGGACGTATTGGAGCCACAGCGGTTGCCAACATGTTAAGGATTGCCAATCAAGACTCAATCCAGAGCTGGTCTCGTCATTTTCTGATTAATTCAAGTAAGTATCCAGTAGACAACCAAGACAACCCACATAGCAAAATGATATTCCCAGAATATACCTGGAACATTCATGTGATGTACTTGCATATTCCTGGGACATACATGAGTTACATTATGAACATTCCATGCATGTCCCAGGAATCTGTCAGAGTTAATACACTGTA
>NW_026019116.1:8324337-8326734 GCF_020466585.1 Dendroctonus ponderosae | reverse complement strand
TCACATCACTGATAAACCGATATTGACAAAATCAAAATTTTGTCTTGCTTAGAAAGACAGTATTCTAGTAACTAATAAATCTATAATCATATAGGTAATTTAAAAAATCAAGATTTGCGTAATAGCGCATAATAATTTGTTTACGCCAATAACCAATAAATTATAAGCTTTGCAGCTTTTGAGAAATTTTGAGCGCTTTGGCGTTACCGCCAAGCAGCACTGCGTGAAAGATGATTCTCATTGGTCCGTTCTCATTGTCACTCCGTCTACACACTAAGCGGGTAATTTGAATTTGTTATATGCATTTTAATTGTTTGAATTTCATAGGGTGGGAACTGTTAGCTCCGGATAAATTTATTTGAGTAATATAGAAATTTTGTTAATATTGCCCAATAAAATTATAACGTTGGCGCATTTAAAAAGAAAAGTTCATATAAACGCGGGCACGCAAAATTAATATTCAACCAATTTGGAATATACCGTAGATATACATTAATGTATATTACCGGAAATTTGTTTTGAACATACTAGGTATATTCACCTGCACATATTCACAATATGTACATACCTGGCATGTTCATCTGCACATATACCCAATATGTACATATATGTATTTGATGAATATACATGCATGTATACTCCACGAACATTAATGTTAGGAATGTTCAACCATGTATATTCCCAGGATATGCCCGCAATGTTCCGTATATTTTTTGAACATTCTGGGATATTCATAGAATATGAAATGCTATCTGGGTAGCAGCCCCTAACCATGTGCAAATTAAAATTCTGATTGACCTGAAGAGTCGGGATTAGGAGAAGGAACACGAGTTGGTTTGAAGGGCAAAACAATGTGGTGCGCCGCTGTGCTAGAGTGCCTGAAACAAAGTGGGCTTCGAGCTTCGACCTTCCATGGAAAGTAGAATGCAGCTCTCTACCCGTTGTCGTCATGCAGGAGCAGTCGGACAGCAGCTCGATAGACCGCACTGTGGCTTGAAAACATGAAATGGGGATTTTCTGCTGCCTGTGGAGCATCAGCGGCAGATCGAAAGCACCCAATGCTGCTCTGTCCTTGCCCGCTGGCCTGTCGTGTCGTTGTTGCGGTGCATGGAACGAGGACGACCATTAGTTTGTCCTCTTTGTTAAGCTTACGTGACGCTTGGATGGAGGATGATGGCGACCAACGGGTGGAACGGAACCGACAGAGATGATGAAATTGGCTCGCTCGCACTCAGTTAATTAGTCCCACTTGCCTCGTCACAATGGAAGATCAGGAAAATCTATTTCGGGAAGCCGGTTGGAGAGGGAACTTTGGAATCAATTAGGCATTGCGTGACGTGGATAAGCGATTTACCACGACCATGGAGGTACAGGCGGGGTCGAAAGCGCATGCCTTGCGTCTACTCTCGGGCCCAATCAGAACCTTTTCACAACTAACTTAGATCGGAATCTAATGCTCTGGATTGCTGTTCGGTAGAAGCAATTTGTTGTCCGAATATTCTAGATTTTCTAGAAAAATCCAGTCCCCCAAGATACCCACCTATTAGCCAAACATCAGAGTCAACGAGTCGAGCGATTGAATTAGTGGGCAAGGAAAGCCAAGCAGCGAGCTACAAACCAGCGTCGTATCGTATAGGATTCGTTTAAATCGAGGTCACTTCAAGAAAATGTCTCGAGTAATTGCTCGATCCAACTAGCAGTTTATTGCGAATCAGCTTCGATGCCAGATTTCAATCTGAAGCGCCAGCTTAAAATAGAATGCGTCTGATCAGGTTGGCGCAAAATATGGTTCAAAGAAGCCAAATGTGTCGCAATGGCAACAATCTCTTTTTTTTTGTAACACTTGCATTTCAATCCAACAAAGAAGAGGGAGCAAATTGCAGATTTTTTCCTTGCGCTCAATACTTGAGCAATTCCCGGATTACAGCGAGCTCGCAACTGGCAACTAAAAATAAATCGGTTCCACGTCCTTCTTCTGACCAACGGAAACGAGAAGGGTCGCATTAAGGGCCTTGGGAAAAAAGTTCCCAGATAAAACGCCCAAGCAAAGCTTTTACCAGGCGGTCCTGCTTTGCAGAAGATGGGAGATAAAGGAAAGAGAAAACGGCGTTGGTCGTTTTTGTAGACGATGAAGGAGCCTCACAAACGTGGACGCTGTCATGTGCACTTAACATAAGACCGTTTAATATATGCATAATTCATCGTCGAAATTTAAAGACTTAGGGATGTTCTGTTTCTCTTGAATTAAACTGGATTATGCAGATTATAACATAGATAAACTAGATTATAACAGAAAAAATACTTCTGTTGTCTATGAAATTAGAAAAATTATCGTCGTTTTGTGCAAGGGTGGCGCAAGATTATTGCAAAATTTCACGTTTTCCGTCCCGTTTTGCA
>NW_026019116.1:8322059-8323696 GCF_020466585.1 Dendroctonus ponderosae | reverse complement strand
AATAGAACAAGATATGGGTGCAAATGTATTTGGTAAATTCTACTGGGAAACGGAACGAACGGTTATTAAGAAAAGTGAACACAACTTTAAAACTGAACTGCAACTCTGAAATGCCTTTTGTGTTCATTTCCAACCAGCGCTTAAACGAACCCCTCAGGATGAGGGTGATGGCTGTTTTCCAAAGCACAGCTGAAAATCAATACTGGCTGTTTGTAGCTTCCCATGAGGAAACTTGGCGTGACTCCATCGCCTTAATAAAATTCCCTCGCGGAAACTTCCTTGTTTTGCTGTTGGACCAAAATTGCCGCGAACGGTCATCGAACAAAAAAGCTCTCTAACCCTAACATCCGGCTGATTAAAAGAGTTTTCTCTGTAAGTGTCTGGCATTCAGTTGTATGGAATTTGTGCAATGCCACAAACAATGTCCGAAAGTCGGTTTTACATGCACCAAGTGAATGGGAGCATTCCACGAATAACCTTTAGAATTCGATATTTAAAAGGCAGGCTGCAGGCTAGCCTTTTACGCATCCTATCTTCGTCCCGTCTTTTATTTCTTTTTCCATTTTGCCCCAAACGGTTTCTTTCCCTGGACGTTCCGACTGTGCCCAAAGCGCCCATAAATTCCCACGCAATCATTCACAGTCTGAACCAGACGAATGTTGACCGTCAAAAGACCCCTCACATGCCTTAACCACTTGGGGAGTACATCCAAGGCAGTCGCTCAGCATGTTAATCAAGCGAAAACGCCTGTAGGTCGTAAAGATTTCGTTGGATCGCTGTGACGATATTTAGAAACCACTATGCCGTGCCCCTTTGCCTTGCTTGGAGACACTCATGAGCAGCTGTTGTTGCTGAAGCTTCAAGTTAACGTTGTGTTAAAATAAACCATCCATTCATGGTCTTATCTAGGGGTTTGTGTAGTTGGGATTGATGGGTCCAACCAGAATCTTTAATCAGTAGATACTCCAATTTTGCTACCAAAACTGGAGTTTTTAGGCGAACAAATTCCTTATTACTGTTAATCTATCTACAGCAACGTAAGTTGCTGTACAACAAACCGACAGTTTACTAGAATAGCTTCTAGTGTCCGTTTTATTATTTATTTATTATTTAGGCTCAATCGGGGAGTGAACAACGTTAGCTTAAATTCGCAATACTTGGATAGATTCGCCTTTTGATCAAAAAATATTTTGTAAAATTTGTTGACAGTTAATCCCTAATAGATAGATGTGTGAAAGTTCGCTCTGTTAACCTTTGTTAACCCTGTTAACCCCAAGGGCAGATCCAGGGGGGGGTTTGGGGGGGTCGTGTTTGCTTATCGATGGTTCACTTTCTAAAAGGGCCATTCATTTTTCTCTAGAATGATGTACAAATGAGCGTTCTTGCTCATTTTGCTTCCGAGAAATGAGCAAAAATGGGACGGAAAACATGAAATGTTGGCATAATATTGAACCTAAGTGTATTCATATTTCGCTTTCTGAGTCAAAACTACTCGAATTTTCTCACTAACGTTGTTTCGACTCAATCGACTTTTCAATTCTGTATCCAACGATGCCAAAACGAATTCTGTGGCTCGAATGGTTTTTGAGAAACTTCGGAAAAAGCAGCGTCATGTTCAAGTGGATTTTGCAACTAAA
>NW_026019116.1:8320425-8321761 GCF_020466585.1 Dendroctonus ponderosae | reverse complement strand
CATGCAAAACGGGACGGAAAACATGAAATTTTGCAATAATCTTGCGCCACCCTTGCACAAAACGACGATAATTTTTCTAATTTCATAGACAACAGCAGACTGTATTTTTTCTACATAACTCCCCCTTGAACGGAGGTATTAAACAGTAAGCACCAATCGCACATTTTAACATCAGCGTTACGTTAGTTTCATTTTGACTTGAAAACATCTCTATTCTGAAAGGAGAACTTAGAAATATATGCCTCAACCGACTCGAAACAGTTTTATATTGAACGCAAATTTACATCGTGCGACGATAGTTATTAGACGGCTTTAAAACGGCAAACAAACATTTAAGTCGATTTTTCTTTCCTTATTTAGTTCTTCTCATCATAGCCTATTCCATTGGCAATAGGCATTTAGTCACTTTATCCATTTCCAAATATAAATTCGTCTAAAGCCCGCTAAGTATAGTCGATGTTGTCACCTACACCATCGAAAGTGAATATGTAGAATATAAAGTTTTATTAGATACATCACAACCTTGAATACATCACATTTAAATCATCTGTAAGTAACTGAAGTGGATAAGAATGAAAAGATTGACTTATTCTCAGTTTGCATACTGGACAAGGTAAAATATAAAAAAATTGAGTGAAGTAAACATGTTCTCCGAAGCGCTTAGTATTTTCCAGACTGGACGGAGTACTTAATTTTGCCTTGATCGTCGATCCTCGAAGAAGTAGAAGCAAATGCGCCTTTATTTCCTGCTGCCTGTCCAGATACATGAATTCCTGTGCCTTCTGCTTCGCCAATTCTTGAGAAAAGTACCGGCCTGGAGTAGCAAAATATAAACTATTAAAAAGCGACTGGTAAAAGTAAGCTAAAAACAATGAGCGAAACATGCTTGGCTGGCTGATGCCATACCTATTAACTAATTTGTTTGTACAACAATGTATGAAGGATAATTTCCATATTTAAATTATTACATGTGGTAATTCCCGAAATTAGAATATAGGAAACTTTTGTGTTTCCTATATTATAAGAAGAAACGACTATTGTTTTTCATTGATATGAAATATTGCAGTTCAACTTACCCTTGGTAGCCCGCATCATGCCCAGAACCTAAACCACCATAACCTTGACCTGAAGACGGGCCAGCAGCTCCATTTCCAGCATTAGAGCTGGAACTGGAGCTGGCAAATGACTGTGCACCGGTTCCCGAAGCACCTGAAACATTGCTTTTATCAACAAGTGGATTTGCAACTCAAAAAAAAGCACGCAAAGCTAAAACTTCTTGAATTCAAGCATTTTTTGAGAAAACTGCCAACATTTCCCCATCCGTGGTTCACTTTCT
>NW_026019116.1:8318078-8319426 GCF_020466585.1 Dendroctonus ponderosae | reverse complement strand
ACTCGGGTGCTACAGCTATTGTAAATTTTAGTTTTTAGCAATCACTTACCAGGAATAGTGTTCAACAGATTTTGAACTTGTCCAATAATTCCCGAGGGGTCATGAGCCACACTAGGCACGTAATCTATAAGTTGATAATATGTAGGTAAGAAAATAGAACTGCAATTATCAAAAACGATAAAAAATATCAACTAAACCAGTGTGTTTTGCACCCTAAGTTTAAGAGAGTATATGTATATTGGTTTACACCTAACAATTTTAAAATTTCGAGTATCTAAGCCTAGTAAAGCGATGGTGGAACACTTGATCGCTCTATATGTGTGATCGCTCTGTATATGTGTAATTAATCTCATTATTGCAACAAATTCGAATTTATGCAAGAATAGTTGCTATCAGCTAGTGGGCCGTTACGGGCATTGTTCGTATGCGACAAATAGCGAATAAATTGCCGTATTTTGGCTCGCTCATCATGATCTTGTTATAAACCAGGACAAAAAGTTGATTTAAATATTCGAACTACAGCTAGTCGAAACGGCGTTTGCAGATCGTGATTGGTTTTTTAACGTTCACGGATTTACCGGTTTGGCAATTTCCTCTACCTAGTCATTTCGAAGCGAAAATCACCAATTTTTTTTGAATTATTTTTTTTATGTTACCTCCGTAATATGTGGGCCCCCCACCACCACTACTAGCAGAAGCACTCGCATGACTCGAAGCGGACGCGTATCCTCCGCCCTCGTTGCCCCTCTTTATTCTGAAGAGAGGGTTCATGATATTTCTTCGGTTTCTAATGAAAATTGGGTTTGATTGGTGCCCGAATTGATCAATGATATAAAACGATTTTGGGACGTATTGGCCGGGACCTGTAATTAATATTATGTTATTATTCTCTAGATTATCGATAATGAAAGTGATGTGGGAAAAATTCAAGTTTAACGACAAAACAACACATTAATAGACATACAGGTTTTCAGTTTGCTTTATGAACCATGACGATCCGTCTGGTATTCCCAAAAAATAATACTGTTGACTGTAAAAAATGTTTATGTGCTCAACCAATTAACAATCGGTTCCACTTTGCGCGCTTTTCCTCGTCCGGTGCCATGAAAATGTCTTTACGGTTTGAAATCTTCTAGTTTACGTTCTAACTTGAAACATCTTCATGTTGGTTAGAAGTTGAAAACTAGAAATTCAACTTCTAAACTTTTTTTCCTTTTTTGTAGCACGCAAAGACGGCGAAACGAAAATGTATTTTTTTTAAATTATTATGGCTTTAATAGTGAGTGCATGATTTAATTAATTCACTATAGCGGGCATAAATTACTGGATATTAGATTTTATTCCAAAT
>NW_026019116.1:8315537-8317079 GCF_020466585.1 Dendroctonus ponderosae | reverse complement strand
GGTTGAACCAGTCTTAGTCGGAAAGCACGGGAGATCACTTCGCCCACTGCCTCATCGCCTTTGAAAATGTCCAGCGCAGTTGTGGACGAAACGTCGGGAAGAAATTCCAATAGACCTTGGCGGCTTCAAAGCCCGGAAAACATTCCTAAATGTAACTTAACCGGCCGTGAAAGCCTTCATAGTCAAAATAACATTGTTAATTGTCGAGATTGAATACAATAAAACACTGAACTATATGTACATATACAAAAACCTCAGCAAAAAAGAAGTTACTACAGTCGCAACTAACTCTGTTGTAAACTAGTTCTTAAATACTGTACAAACAAGTCGGGAATTCTGTCCACATCAGGCGTATGCATTTTTGAGTAGGTGATGTACTGCCTCCTCAACAACACCAGCTGATGCACACTGACTTGAGGAACATCCATAGATTCAGTACTTCCAGGAACTGCCAACTGTCCTTCAGTACCATTGTTTTTAGCCGCTATAAGAAGATCAGTAATGCTTTTAGTGATCCGATCCAAGTCATACAGGTAATTGGTGGAGCTTAAAGGGGCATTTTGAGTGGATAGGTTTGGCTTCGGAGGGGCCTTTTTGAACAGACTGGAATAAATAGCTGGTTTGTCTATGTCTGTTTCTGGATAAACAGTAAAGAGGGGACTATCCCATCTGTTTTTGCCATCTGGGTCTTCGTATCTAGAAAAAGGCCGATTAGTCTACTAGTCCTTGATGTCTAGATATTGTAGAGTAGTCAAAGTAGGTATAGCATATACATATGAAGAACTCAACATTTACCTCATCACGAGAGCATCAAACATCGCTCTATTATACTTCTCTTGTACATTCGGCCTATTCTCATTAAAAGTCCATGCTTGCTCTCTGTTTATTTCTGTATGTATGGTGCATTGGGTGCTCCTGTTCGTTTTAGTTCCACAAAATAACTCATACCGATACCCTTTGATGTAGTTCAGGGCATCGAGAATGACAACGTTTGCAGGCGAAATCAGTTTGAGCATTTCGCTTTTGAGTAGCCCTCTAATGTGCTTTTCTTTGTTGGAGTCAGCATAGAAGTCGTTTTTATCAAAACCAGCTTTCCCTATTTGATCACACTCGCTGATAATATGCACCTGTTTGCCTTGTTCCTCGAAGAATAGTTTTAGCTCATCTGCTCGGGTTGTTTTCCCACTACACGGTACACCTGTTAATATGATTAAAGGCATTTTCCAGTGTTTCGCAACGTATGTTCAAACAAAACAAATCTGTTTTGAAGGAAAGAAAGGAACTAACATAAATGAGTTTATAGGTTATGCAGAGTTTTGATTAACTGGTTGCCTCGTATTCCTATCTCGTTGTGTGAAGGACTAGAAAATCGGTTCTGGCTTGAGGGGAAAATGGCTCACTAGCGCATTTATCCTAACTGTTGGTTTCCATATATATTTCATAAAATTTTGGCATAATCTTGCACCGAAGTGTCTGATATTCAAATTTTGCTTCCTCGGTCAAAACTACTCGAATTTCCTCACTCACGTTGTTACGACTGAA
>NW_026019116.1:8313329-8315487 GCF_020466585.1 Dendroctonus ponderosae | reverse complement strand
CATTTATTTCTCTCTAGAATGATGTACAAATGAGCGTTCTTGCTCATTTTGCCTCCGAGAAATGAGCAAAAACGGGACGGAAACATGGAATTTTGGCACAATCTTGCACCGAAGTGTCTGATATTCAAATTTCGCTTTCTGGGTCAAAACTACTCTTATAGATACACCATCAAACCGCCAATAATCATTAACATCTTTAGTAATGTAGGGAAATTATACAAACAATTAATATTTAACTATCACAGACACCTACATCTCCTAAATAGGTAGAACTTACTTACTTAGAATTAATATGATAATTCTTCTTTCTATAAAACAAACTTAAAATGTATAAAAAGCACACCACTTGATACCCAAAAGTACCATTTTACAATAAGATTCGTCGCCTGTCCAACGTTATAAGCATACATTTGGTCGTTTAAAATGTCCCACAACTCTGGCGAATATGTCGATCCGCCGCCGCATCTGGACAGTGGCAGCTGGAAAGCTGTCGGTCTTTCACTATTTCCGTTTGAATCCATGCTAAAGTCTGTCTCCACTTGTCCCAAGAACATTAAGCACGAACCGCTGTAGTCCATTTCTACTTTGACCACGTCCAGCTGGACGGACGGCAAAACAATGCCTAGTTGATTGCAGCCCCCAGTAAGCGAAAGTTCTTTCGATACATTAATTTTCCATTCGCCCACTCCACAGTGGGCCGTTCCATCAATAAAATCCATCATCTGTTGCTCGAACACAGTTAACATGGTTCTTTCAATTTGGAAATCTATTTCACTGAATCCTCGATGGTCTTTATTAACGGTCTGAAGATTAAAATTGCCAGATGCTGTGGCAGTAAACTTTGCAACTTTGCAAAGTGGATCGGAATGGAAATGATGTTCTCCTATCCAAGATGAGTCGTCCGAATTGAAAGAAAACTTCCTGGTGAGGTGCAAGTTTCCTCCAGGGCGGGTCTCGCACCTGCTAGAAACCCAATCACCCCAAATATAAGGGGGCAAATGAGGCTTTTCTAGTAGCTGAGGTGGCGACGTGCGATGCGAAAATATCATCTGAGGAACCACTTGCGTAGTCTTCACGTTGTAGGTTCGCCTATTAACAAAGACTTGTGCGGGTTCTTTAAGCAGCTTTACCAGCGGCACTTGGAAGCTGCTAGGAGTGTAGTATTGTCGTAATCGAGCATTCGAATGAATAGCGCCAAGATGTAGCTCCATTTTCACCTGGAATTGCAACTAATTAGCACCTGTGGTAGGACTTGGTACTTACCGGGTCTTACTTCTCGATGCACTTTCTTTCGGTTGTCTATGAAAGGCCTTAGCTCGATTTTCAGCAACTTCAGTTCGTTAAAAGCCCATTTCAGTGAACCTAAACATGAGATGTCACTAGAATGCACGTTGCTGCCTTTGCTGTTCAGCGAATAGCGGCTATTAATTGAGAGCAATGGCTTGAACGTTTTTTTGTTTTCATCGAATCTGGAATCATATACCGTGTGCTCTTCGTATTTTCTCCAGGATTTCCATGGTCGCCCTGCATACAAAAGTATTACAATATGCATAATATAACATGTACATATTAAGATCAACCCAGATAGCATTTGATATTCTATGAATATCCCAGAATGTTCAAAAAATATACGGAACATTGCGGGAATATCCTGGGAATATACATAGGTGAACATTCCTGACATGAATGTTCGTGGAGTATACATGCATGTATATTCATCAAAGTTCATAAAAAGTATATCCTAGGTATGTACATATTGTGTATATGTGCAGGTGAATATACCTAGTATGTTCAAAACAAATATTCCGGTAATATACATGAATGTATATCTACGGTATATTCCAAATTGGTTGAGTATAAATTTTGCGTGCCCGCAGCAGAAAAGTAAGGGCACGTACAAGTACAAGAGTTTATATGAACTTTTCTTTTTAAATGCGTCAACGTTATAATTTTATTGGGCAATATTAATAAAATTTCTATATTACTCAAATAAATTTATCCGGAGCTAACAGTTCCCACCCTATGAAATTCAAACAATTAAAATGCATATAACAAATTCAAATTACCCGCTTAGTGTGTACACGGAGTGACAATGAGAGCGGACCAATGAGAATCATCTTTCACGCAGTGCTGCTTGGCGGTAACGCCAAAGCTCTCA
>NW_026019116.1:8309794-8312330 GCF_020466585.1 Dendroctonus ponderosae | reverse complement strand
GAGCGGGAACATGTAAGGAATATAAAATAATAAGTGCAGTTTTTTAGATAAAGGTTTGTGTTTTATCTCACAGTCACACATCATTGCGACAACGGAAAAAATGCTGAAAATGTTAATTTAGATTTTTAGTCCGCAGTTATAAGTAATATTTTAATTTATTTATTATCCATTTAAATGCCATGAACATACAGTGTATTAACTCTGACAGATTTCTGGGACATGCATGGAATGTTCATAATGTAACTCATGTATTATGAGGAATATGCATGTACATCACATGAATGTTCCAGGTATATTCTGGGAATATCATTTTGCTATGCGGGTTCCATTAGTGGGTGCTTGTCCAGAGTGGCAAATGAGCATAAAACGTCTGGTTTCGGTTTTGTTTCTACATCCTGCATTCTCAAGTTACAGTTAATTTAACACCGGCTAATTAAAACAAACTGTTTTAATTAGATGGGCTCACAGGAAAATGCCATCTTTTATTACTATGTGAAATTATCGCCAAAAACGTTCTTTACTATACTTACTAAACTTCTATAATTATACTACGAGGATTACCCTGTAGAGTGTATATTTGTGGCTTTCGCAAGTAAACATTCTTCAACTTAATTTGCATCCTAGCCGAAAGTTTTCAGTCTCAAAATCAAACTTTCAAAGCAACCGGTATAGTACATATTTAAGTATTTTGGATAAATTAGATACACCCAATCCACATAATTAAGTTGCTACTCTCATTGATAGAGGAGTAAATAACATGCTTTAAAATTCCTAAATTCTGCTTAAATGAAAATAATTAACTTACTTACCTAAAATCGTAAGTAATAAGCTGCGTTTGCTTGGGATTTTCATTTCGGTTTCCATACACTCGCGTCAATTTACGACTCGCACGTTAGCAGCTTCTCGGGAGTCAGAAAGGCACCTCCGCTCCCAATAAAAGCTCCATCAACTTTAAAACTGTTTAGAACGCAAGCTAGAGCTGAAACTGTTGCTTTGGAGCGTAACACCAATCAAAATAGCGTATCCGTTGCTCTTTAGCAGTTTCAAGTTGCGAGTAAATTAAAGAGAGATACGATCTATGAGTGAGTTTTGTTGTCTTGATCCCAATCCTAAGAACTTCTACCTGCTAGTGATTTATCCGTTTGACTTTGGGACGAGAAGTTTGTGACGTTCAATCAATCTTAATCTAAATCTATTTTAAAGTTCAACAATTGAAATAAAAGAGGTCTGTGAAGATGAGAATTACAGGCATTTTAGCAAAAAATGGTGTGCTTCACGGGACGCTCGACAGAAGTGATAACTTCACATATTTATAGAAACCATAAAATATTGAACTTGTTTAACGCATGATGGCAATAATTTTAATATTCTTGTTAGTCTAATTATTTATAAATGGACCAGGAATAGGTACAATTTCATTTAATTTCCTTTTGAATGTAAAATATCTTTTTTATTTGCTACAGTTAACATTCTTTAACGCGATGTTGTACATATTGCTCTTCTTGGGTTTGTGTAAAATCTTCTTCTTGAGTTTCTGTATTTTTTTGTCGTAATTTCTTGTTTGCTTTGTATAGTCTTTGACGTTCAGCACTAGTTCGTGGTTGATGAAAGCTACTTTGAGTTGATCTACTACTTAATGCTCCTTTTTTAGCACGAAATCGTTTTTGTTCAGCAAAACTTAATACTTTTCGCATTGTAGCATGTTTTTGTGACTGCTCTTGTGTATGTGGCTCATGAACGTCTGCTACAACTTGTATCTGAATAGGACTAAAAAATCAATTAATTTTGGTGATTGGAAGACGTTCTATCTGTTTAAAATAGTCGGTAAAACGAGGAAAAACTATAGAGACAGGATACACTTGCCACTATATGTATACATAATGTAAGGCATCGCGCGTATGTTCAAAAAAACAATTCTAACTGAACTAATCCAAGGCTAAAAAAATTAAACTAAATTGAGAAGAGTTAATCATAAAGGAATCAAAGGGTATATGAAGGGAAAAAGCCCAGTTTGAAGCGTGGTAAACACAATTAATCATAGAAATTATATAGAGAATTGAAAATATGCCCTAATAAATTCGTTTCACATATTTTGCAACTAGAAGCTGAAGACAATTCGTATCGTCTTAACATCAAGAATGCGTTGCGTGATAGAAAATAAGAAGACTGAACCCATGTTGTCTGAAATAACCGAGGTAAACTGAAATATTTTTTCAATTAAATTCAAAACATATTTATTATATATTATCACAAAACAGTAATGATGTTTATCATTTTATGTTAAATATAAAAGATTACAAAATAGATATCTAAATATTGGTAATTTGCTGTTACAAAATAAAATAACAAATAATAGCACATATTATTGCATTAAAAGTTATTAATAATAGTTGTGACACGGCAGCATCTGGACTACAGATGGAGAATAAGACATCAGGAATCGGGATTCTATCGATACGATTTAATTTAATTTAATCTTTTCTTGATACGAATTTGCGTCCACAATCAATCAGGCGATTTAAAATAGGTCCAACAG
>NW_026019116.1:8307733-8308795 GCF_020466585.1 Dendroctonus ponderosae | reverse complement strand
AAAAAAAGGCGAAACTCGAACAGGCGTTTAGTACATGAGCACCCTTTACCTAGTATTTGCAGTATCTGCAGCTTTTCCCTTGATAATTTGTTGATTCATTGTTATCAGAGTTATAAAATAAACCGCACCGAACACAATAATATCACACTCAATAATTGATAAATTAAAATCATTGTCAGTTTAATAACGCAATGTGTATTTGAAAAGTTTATCAAATCTACAGATGCACCCGCACTAAAATCGGTTCACCCTCCCATAAAAACTTGTCACTTCAAAAAAATTCTTCAAACTAAGGTTGTGAATTTTCGATCATTTTGTTTAATAGACCGACTGTAAGTTTGATGGTAGCGTTTCATGACAAACTTTAAAATGTGAACATAAAAACTGACCTTTTCCTAGCTAGAACCTGTTAGAGCCGTAGCTTCTGCTGAAATTAGAAGACTTTTTAATTGAAAAACCCCTTGAAGAAAGGCGTTAAATTCGAATTAAGTGCAGATGATATTAGATAAACACAAACATAAAGGATCCCAGAAGGTGCTGCTGATAGACAAACGACCCTAAAACTTGCTGCTAGCTGCTTAATGGTTTATATTTCACAAAAAATATGTTGACTCCTTCCACAAATATTTAATGTTGTAAATATCGCCTTCAAATGGGTGAATCCCAGTTTCTCGGATTTATTTTGTTTTGTGAAATCTTTATGAGCTATTAACGTTATTTCGAGCCATAGGTTGGTCCTTAGGCATGTATCCTTCCGCGTGCTGAATTGCTTATAAGCTTATAATCCTTGTAGAAAATAACGTCAGTAGAGTAGGTACTCAAATGGAACGTTTTACTACTAAAAGTGCCATAAATAGCCGCAAAAACCCCAAAGCTGGTGGTAGACATATACAAATAATTCGTTAGGATCATATTAGTAAATATGGTAAAACCGGCAATTGTCCTCGAAATGTGCTCCATCTAATAGATTTGCTGTATTTTATGTTCACTGTTAATAAAACGCTTTCTAAATAAATATATGTAGGACTTTCACGCAGGGGCGGATCCAGCTTTAAATTCGGG
>NW_026019116.1:8307441-8307648 GCF_020466585.1 Dendroctonus ponderosae | reverse complement strand
GGGGGGGGGGGTTATGTAGAAAAAATACAGTCTTCTGTTGTCTATGAAATTAGAAAAATTATCGTCGTTTTGTGCACGGGTGGCGCAAGATTGTTGCAAAATTTTATGTTTTCCGGCCCGTTTTTGCTAATTTCTCGGAGGCAAAATGAGCAAGAACGCTCATTTGTACATCATTCTAGACAGAAATAAATGACCTTTTTAGAAAGT
>NW_026019116.1:8291758-8306442 GCF_020466585.1 Dendroctonus ponderosae | reverse complement strand
AAAGCAGCAACAACGCTACACATAAAAACTGATGATGGTGGAAAAATACACCGAAACGTATTTTGATTGATAAATAGAGACAATAAATGACTGACGCCCAGGAATTGAAACACAGTCAGGAAAGTATGTACATATTAATTAGAAACCAAAGTTACGAATATAAGAATAGCTCTATTTCACAATACGGTGACTTTATACAGGGAGCGTTTTATGGGGCATTATCAGCCATGTGCTGTATGGCAATAATTATCATGGGAGCCAAATACTACGCCAGCCGAGGAATGTTCGGATATCCGAAAAAGCCAGTATCAGTGGCTGGTTGCGCCGATTTCAACCTGAACATAACGTCTTACCTTAATGAGACGTAAGTACCCAGTTAATCACTCACGAAGCTGCAGCAAAAGTAAACTTCCTCTTAAACACCTTAGCAACTTCCGGGCAGAAAATGAGCCACTCCTTTTATTCAGACTGTCTTTCTACTGGTACACTATGATCGGATCACTGATTACCATAGCAGTGGGTCTAATCATAAGCCTTTTCACGAAGAAAGACGAAAAACAACTTGATCGAAAACTCATCAGTCCGATAGCCCAATTTATGCTGCCCCGAAAAAACGACCACGGCCACGTGCGTTATTCTGTAGAAAAGGAAGCTGTGGAAGGCGATGAATTGAACCCAGAAAATGCTTTCCTCAAAAAACACTAGGTTTAATAATGAATTTAATAATACATATAACGAAATATCACTAAGCTGCAACTAATATCAACTGAATTCCTATGTATGTATGTATAATTGCAAAGCGAAATTTTACTTAGCTTCGTTTAACTCTGGAAACATTTCGATTAGAAGCACATCGAAAAGGTTATAACAGAGCTGCAAAAACTCAAATTTGTATCAAGTTTAAAAACAAATAGCAACCTGCTCACTTGCTTGTTGTAGTGCGGGTTTTGTAATACATCCAAAAGAGTCCTTAAACCTTCGTTCATATGTCCTCCCAAACATCTGTCTAAATAGTTGGGACAAAACTCGATGTTTCTGAATGCTTTATCTTTTCGCGCATCATATTCGTCTGCCGTGTGATGACTGCGATGGGCAAAAATCGCGTCTGAAACAGATTAGCGTCATTACAAACACTTAGTTCGTCTTATTTCCCGCTGAGCATACCTTCCAATAATCTAATGAGATGCGCTAGATTATGTTGCGTTAACATAGTTTTAATCTTAGTCTCAATTACTAATTTAGCAAACAGATCCACCAGCTTCTGCATCACACTGCAAATCGCCACATAAATACGCAGCACAACATTATTTATTTTGAACACTTGTCTAACTAGAACAGGAAAAAATTTATATCACCACCGTTAAAAAGCTTACATGCATAAATGCTCACATAAGTAAAATAAACTTTCCGAAAACAACGCGGGGTTGAAATTGCTCGCAGAAATCCCAGGGTTTAAGTTACAGGGAATTGCAAAGTTATTTTTGAAAACATCATTATTAAAAGTTCTTGCGTGAGTTTGCCCGGAATGTTCGTCTATTGAAGCATCAAGCTCTACACCTTCCTCAGCTATGTCTACTTTTCTAAAAAGAATTTCAATATTCGCTTGTCATGTTCAACAAAAATATTCACCAAATACTTACTCTTGTTTGGGTTTTGTGACAGAGCTGACGAAGGTGTTGATAAAAGTGTCCAAATATTGCCCTTTTTCTTTCCTTAACTTATAAGCTACTGATTGATATATATTGCCCATATCTTGACTGTTTGGGGCCATAGTTGAGATAACTGAAAATTACATAAACAACATTACAAAATACATAACTTTCTACTGGTTAATTCCATTCGGAACTTACCTAAAGTGAAGTCGTCTTGTCTGGTGAGGAAGGTGTGAAGCAAATCACTACCCCTAAGACTGGGTTTCTGCAGCAATTTTATTAAAAAGCTTTCATACTTTGCGATGCGGGGCTCCACTAGCGCACCTGCTCTATTTTTAAATAGACCGACGCAATTACATATTGCAATTACAATTGCGTTACTCACTTTCTTGATGGCAACGGAGAATCGCATATCTCACTTTCCCCATGAAACTCCACCAGTTTAGACTTTAAAGTGAAAAAGTCCTGATCTTTTCTCCATACTAGCCAGTTATTCGAAATGCTTTGCAGTCCCGAATTGTCTACATAAGAAATGTTCAAACAGAAGTAGATTATTTTAGTGTCTGGAATAACCTGTTGAGCACACAGTCCATAACGAAAAAGGTTCCATGATTAAGCTAACTGTATGCTACCTTATAAGAAGATATTGTAACTTTCCAGTTACTCAAATCACGTGTGAGGTTTGCTGGCAGAAGATCATTTTCGGTGAAATCGGTTTTCAAGTGTTGAACACATCCTTCAACTGGTGTAGCAGTTTTTAAGACGCCCTTTATTTTTCCGATGCTGCTACTAAATTTTGAAACTGTACCATAGCTGGATTGTTCACAAAATCTTTTACTCCTGCAAAGTGCAAACAGTCAATATATGCTCTCATTCGCCTACGACCTTACTTTACGTGGCGATCCGAAGTAAAAACTGGGTGTTTATTGTTAGTAGACAATCCAGTAAATTACGTTAGTATTAATTAGGCCGTCAGCGAAAAAACAACAAAGCATACTCACTTTATCGCTGCTTTGTTGAACGACGATGTCGCTTTTGATCCACAGATGCACTTGTAAAACTGAAGCCAAATGCTAATGGAAATTCTTGAAAAAAACAGAATATATTGTCTATTACCTCGTTGCTGTGGAAAAATTGTGGGAGCCACAACCCCTCCAACTGATTAAAAGCAAAATCATAGGCTTGGTACAACGGCTTGGAGGTGCGCAGTTTTGCAACCCTATAAATATCATCAATAAGGGCGCTAAATTGCGCACAGATCCCCGAAGAACAACCAATAAAGTTAAACGAATCTTCTTGAAAGTATTCTTTGTGCAAGTTCAGCGCTTGCACGTGGAGTTCTTCAAGTTGTTTCTTGGTTAAATCTGGCGTGAGAAGCTTCGCATTGAAATCATCTGGAAGCGCGGCAAATGGCCAAGAACAGATAAACGCGTCCTTTTATATATGATTCATGTAAACTCACCAACATCCAAGCAAAATTGCAACAAATGCACTTGCTCTTGTTTCTTCAAAAACTGCATAAACGCATATAACAGATCAGTACTATTCTTTATTTGATTCAGCGAAGTAGCAAAGGGGGACCTTTTCGAGCTGTCCACTTCCACTAGAGTACACAAAAATTCTACTTCCGGGCTTAAATCTTGAGGTCTCGGCGTCCTCGATGGTTTATAATTGACTGTTAAAATTACTAAGGAATTTATAATATTGGGATCTGCTATAACATCCATTAAAGGCAGAAGAACCCAACCGGATAGTAGCTCTCGAAGCAAAACAGAGTAGTTTCTGTAAAGATTACATTTTTTAGGAAGTTGCTTATCAGTTTTAGCTGATTTTTCAGATTCTCACTTGCAATTTACGTAATTGTGTGGCAGAAGATATCTGATCAACTCATTGCTTAAATGTTGAAGATAAAGCAGTTCATTTTTTCGATTTGTGGTAGCTGGATGTAAATTTGTTCCCAGGTATTCAACAATAACATCATGGAACTTAACATTTTTCAGCTTTCCAATTTGGTGCATATAAAGATAGTCGTCAATGTGCTTGATTACCTACAATATCGCACATTTCAGCCTTCTTCAGTTGATGTGGTTGCTCCGTCTTTGCTTCCTGCAGTCGTCACTTACTTGTGGGACTAGTTTATTGGTGATAATCTCGATATGGTCGATTCGAAAAAATCGGTTTATTAAAGTAGCACTTGCATACTTGAAACAGTAGCGCAGTTCATTTACAAATTCGCCACTGTCAGTGAATTGGTTGTACCAGACCAAAATAAAATTAGTCAAGATCTTGTTAAAGAACTGAATAGGAAAGAAAAAACTGTAGAACTCAAAATACTGGAAACAAGTAATGTCAACTTACATGCTCAATTGCATTATTTAATTCTAGACTTATCTTAATATCCTTCCACGGTGTTGCACTGTGCGCGATATAATGTCGTCTGCATGTGAGATTGTCGCAAACGCTACATGATGCTTTTAATTTCGATAATTTTATAGTTGGGCTATGAGTATACCTTTCGAGAAACTTTTTCAAACATGAAATGGCATAATACTGATACTTGATCAACAGCAAAGATGCCAAGTATCCGAATATGTAACAGGAAAACACTAAAACACCTGAAAAGCTAAAATTTGAAATAATTGGCGATAGGACAGGACATTTTAATAAGTGTAAGTGTTTCCTACCTGGAAAAGAAACACAATAGCCCACAAAAAAGAATCACTGCGATACTAGACACTCTCACATAATTATCGGTATATATTAGTGTACAAATATGAGCAATATTTGCAAGAATCATCCCCATTATTCTAATTTAAAACAACTAAAGATGCATAGATGAAGACAAGAACATGCCATGATCATAGACATATAAGTGACACATAACCTGATATAACCATAGAACAAGGCTTACAGTCATGACTTGACTTGACTCTTGACAGACTTATCCATAGATGAAGACAAGTGGACTTGTCTCTGCCATAGACACAGATCACAGAGGTTACTCTGTGATCTGTGGTCCTGGCTGATTGCGCTTGCGCGTCTCACTGCCATGTTGCCGCTATGCACATACTTGGTAATGTTTGGTATCAGTCTTTATCTATGCTTGGGTTTTAACCGCCGGACCTTGCTCGAATACCGACGCCTAACCCATATAATAAATTATTATTATTATCATACTATGAATAATGTATTCATTGTATCATGAGAAAAAAATATCTGCCCGCCCTCATCGCCAATTCCAACCTCACTTAATTAATGTTTTGACTGCTGTAGAGTGTCAAGCGGAAAACGAACGTGTCCTAAATAGTGTCCCAAATTTAGTGTTTTTAATAAACAATCATAACAATATGCTTTATGTGAAGAGCGGTAAGTGTTCAATGTTCATTTAGTCAACTAAAAGCAGTAAAAGTCTATTTTCAGATGGTACTATTTGTCAGGAGCCCCCAATTCTGGAGAAGTTCCTGCGCCTTATCATTGGAGTGGTTGCATTTGTGATTTTTTTGTGAGTGTATAATTGGTTGTTGAGGTAGATTTTGTGAAACGTTAATATTTCAGCTTCAAGTCCCTAGTGGGAATGGACACAAGCAACAGCAAAAAGGGCAGCAGCTCAAGTCAAGGAGGATCCTTCTTTGGAAGGTTTAGTGGAGGTGGTGGAGGAGGAGGCGGAGGAAAGCCGTTTAGGTAAGTTCGAGCAATTGTTTCTAGGGAGTGCAAAGAGACTTCCTCTTTTAGGCCTGGAAAGCCTGGAGGAGGTCCCAATATTCGTACCATGAGGGACATTAATCCGCCCACTATACAAGGGGCAGGGGGCTGTCCTGGAGGCGGTTGCGGCATGTAATTTTTATTACTCTTGTGTTATGAAATTTCATCATTCACGTACTAAATTATAATAATTAAATCTAAGTAATGGTTATGAAATTTCTTTTGTTAAATTGAAATTTATTTATTTAGATTTATTCTCACTTTGACACCTATAAAGGAATACATTATATTTTTTCTACAATGTTCAGGTATTTAATAGGTTTGTTCCAATCAAGTTTTCAACGACATTTCCTTAGTTGAATGGGCAGGATTGCTATCGGCTCATTATCCGCAGGACTGTCCGCGTACAGAGACCAGGTCTTCTCAGTGAGGTTGAATATGCCTTAAATAAAATAATTGTATATACTTTCCTGACTGTTTCAGTTCCAAATCAAATTTATTCCTGGGTTTCAGTCATTTATTATCTATTTATCTATCCAAATACGTTTCGGTGTATTTTGATTGATAAATGCAGACAATAATGACTGAAACCCAGGAATGAATTTGATTTGGAAATGAAATAATGACAAACTAACACTTTTATGGGATGTTTTTTAGGTCGACTTAATGGCCATAGATTAACGATTTGGGGACAGTTTTTTCGATTTTATGCAACTTTTTTTTTTCTTTTCCATTTTTTAGTGCTTGATGTATCGGTAGTAAATATCGTTTTCATAGTGGATGACCCAACTGCAATCTCTCCTTTAAAAATTCGCATCTTGCAAAGTGAGGCAAGTAGCCATTCGATATATTCGCTATGTTTGGACAACGCCTTACTAAAGATGGCAAAAGCTTCATAAAAGTCGCGCAAAATCCTGATTTTTGCCACGGTCTTCTGAATGGATGTTTTCACCCCCAACTACTCTCCGCTTTAATCAATTATATATTCTAAACTAAGACAGGCGAGGCGGAATTGCGGCCAAAATGAGTATTCAGTGTAATTTTTTATGCGATAAACTGACCGGTTAAGAAAATAATGTAGCCATTGCATAATTATTGTGGCTATTAGTAGGCATGTAAAAGATGCGTAGTTTTTCGCAACACTGCGCGAAAAATGTTAAAGAAAACATGTCCCCAAAGAAAATTCAGCACACGGTGTCCCAAAAATGCCTTGCCTTACAGCTTTAAAGGTTTGTGAGTATATGTATAAAGCACCCCGTGTATTATGTGGAAACTTCCATACCCACACAGATTGTTTGGACAAAATCCTCTTTTTGACCTCTGAATACTCGATGGGTACAATCGGTGCAATCACTGAGCATGTTCTTCAAGTCTTCTTCATTAGTTGGTGTTTTATATTTGCTAAACGTGCACAAACGTGTCGCGCTACTGGCAGTCATCATCTCGTTTACTTCTTCGATAGTCAGCCGCAAATACCTGAAACTCGTTTAGCAAAAAATTTTCCCAGAATTGGCTGGGGGCGCGTCTTACGAATTAGTGTGATAGAAACACTCCCCAGGACTGATAGTAAGGATGTTTAGGTCCGATTCGCTAGCATTGCCAACAACTGGTCCAATTTCAGCATTATGAAACATGCGATTGCCATCCTGGTTCAGGAAAGTCATATTAATCGAACATCCATCTCCAGCTCCACATCCGGAGTCTCTAAGGATTTGTTGGGCTTGCACGAAATTTTCCGCCCCCAGTAGAGCTCTGGCAATGAAATGGCGTGCTAAAAATACAGCTTTATTACGGAATCGCTGCGCTAACAAGCTACCTACGAGTTTTTCCGGTTCGTAAATGTTTGGCGCTCACAGTGTTTACGGAAAATACCAGACCATGATGGTTGTAGTTCATGGTGTAGCCGGGCAAATGCCCAGCGTAGCAAAGGGAGGTGAATTTTTCCTCTTGAACCTGCCATTTTCCTTGCGGCTTATCAGCGATTATGTGGGCGGATACAAAGTAGAAGTGGTTTAGGGTGGAAGCCAACGCGTCTTCAGTGTGCCCCAGCAACTCCTAAAGTCCGTAATAGGTTTAGCTACTGAATCCTTTCAGCCGTTCGGATTGAATTACTGTTTCATCATACTGTTACATAACAGGTCGTAATGAAACCGTAGTTGCTAATGGTTATTGGATAGGAAAACCTAAAGGAAATATGACTCGTAAGGTCCAAGCAAGGTCAATAGCGTTAACATTCCTGGCACTAAATTAAATTAGCTGGTTTGAATAAAAATGCAGTTTTCTTTTCACACTAACGCACTTGTCCGTGTTGATTTATGCATATGGTTGAGCAGCCTGTTGGCTGGGTTGCTCTTTGCTTCTGGCCGGCGTTCAGAATGATATCATCCATGTGCAGAAGGAACAACTGCAACATTAAGTTAAGTACTGCGGATTTTCTTTGCTACGGTCCAAAACCTTATGGAAAGGCACTTGCGCCCCATCGGCCGTCCCTTCTAGTTCTCGTATATATTGGGGAAAGTTCGATCGTAGGCATTTTAGGGTGTCGTCATAGCCGTTTCTACCTTCCGGTGTTGAGTAGGCCTCCAAGTAGCTGGGAAGGGCTTCAGCCACCCTCAAGTAGCTTTGAATTAGCCCGGAAAATGTACGCCCCTGAAACAATGCATAAACAAGTTCAATCACTTTACTTGCTATGATAATGGTTTAAGCGAGAATTTAGCATTCATTATCTCCATTGTTCTGTTTCAGACAATTATTTATGTATGTGATTTCAAAGCGGCCCCTTAATGTTCATCAGCAAAATTCAAATTTATCGCCTTGATGTTTATTTCAAAACTGACCTACTAAACCCTTAATTATGTACCATTTAACTATTATCACAATCGATAATTTATTTCCGCTCTTACTCCGTTATTTTGAGGAATTGCGTGTTGTTTGTATTGAGGTCGCGTGAACCAGTTTCGTACATCATTGAAGAAACGTAAGGAAATCATACCGATTGGTCGATAAGTGTATGATGAACAAGTTCTTTTGTCTTCTCTCCCTAGGCCTAGTCTACTTTTTATATTAGTCTACGTTTCCCCACAGCATTGTTTCAATATAGGTAATATTATTTTTAAATTTGTTATGATATTCCTATCTTTCCTGGGTTTCAGACACAGTGTGAAGTAAAATCGTTTATTTCAATACGTTTCGGCGAGACAACAGCGCGATCATCAGATTTAAAATTTACACAAACTCATGATTGGTAAAAATCAACGTTCTTTTAGGTCTTTGCCTTCTTGAAACCTTTCAGGGAAGAAGGTCGGTTAATATGAATTTTAACTTGATTTATTTTCCTGACTGCGTGTAATTGTGATTATATTCTTATCCTATATTTGAATATCGTTTATTTCATTACGTTTCGGCGAGACAACAGCGCGATCATCAGATTTAAAATTTTAAATCTGATGATCGCGCTGTTTCTCGCAGTCAGGAAAATCATCATAACAAATACACGCAGTCAGGAAAATAAATCAGAATTATTTTAAAATTTAACGGTCTTAAACCGACAGTGTAAACGTTTATTATCAGCGTGTATTGCTGCAGGCCTTATCAGTAACCAATTGCTTTTTGCTATTTATTCTATATTTAAATATCGTTTATTTCATTACGTTTCGGCGAGACAACAGCGCGATTGTGTCCCAGACAAACTCAAGCTTTTCAAGAAGGCAAAGACCTGAAAGGACGTTAATTTTTACCAATCATGAGTTTGTGTAAAATTTTAAATCTGATGATCGCGCTGTTGTCTCGCAGTCAGGAAAATAAATCAGAATTATTTTAAAATTTAACGGTCTTATCTTATTATCAGCGTGTATTGCTGCAGGCCTTATCAGTAACCAATTGCGTTTTGCTATTTATTCCACAGTGTATATCACAACAAATTGACTAATCTAGCAGACTGTGGGCTACATTTTAAAGTTTTCTTCAATTAAACCGAATGCTCCAAAAAACTTATATGCTGATTTAACACTGCCAACATTTCCGCATCAATGGTTCAATTACAAAAAAACGCACAAATCTAAAAGCTCTTGAAATCAAGACTTTTTGAGAAAACCGCCCACATTTCCTTATCGTTGGTTTACTTTCTAAAAAGCCTATTTAGTTCTCTCTGGAATGGTTTAAAAACGAGCGTTTTTACTGATTTCGAGCAAAAATGGGACGGAAAACATGAAATGTTGGCCTAATCTTGCACCTAAGTGTCTGATGTTGAAATTCAAAGAAAACTGCTCGAATTTCCTCCCTCATGTTGTTATCGCTGAATCGAATTTTCAATTTTCTATAAAATGAGCCACCCTGTACCATCCATTAATTGTTTTTGCTATTTAACGGCAAACCGAAGGTAAAATACTTATAATAGTTAGTTTCCGCAGGCATTTTTGCGTAAGTAAACCATCTCAAATTGCACGGGAGCGTCAATTAACTGCGTTAATTGACTTTATGTGGCCATTAGTCTTTCTTTAATTGCTCAAAATTAACATCACCATTACAGATCGAACTGCAGTTTTGTTGCAAACTTCGCATTTTTTTAATTCTTTAGATCTTTACATGGTCTAATCAGCCACATTAGTTTAAGAGAGTGCCATTCCGGGGCAAGCCTAAGTAAATAGCTAAAAAATACTTACCACGTCGTACCCAACTTCATAGTGAGTGCCTCTGGTGTATAAAATGGGAATACAATTCCTACGCTCCAAATTCGGGTCGGCAGTCGGCATGTTGATTTTCACAATTTTTTTAAATCGAGAACACCACACTGATTAATCTGATAACAAGAGAGTAAATGGGGATAACGGCAAACAGTCGGATAATTCAATTAATTGATATCGCTGGACTTTTTTACCGCTTTCAGTGAGGCTTAGAAAGCTACTGCTTAACCGCTTTAAACTTAGAAGTTTTCGAATACATGTAGCTGTGCGCGCACTGTTTCAAGTAATATTGATTAAACTGACCGCGGAAACATTATCTTCCAAGTCCCCACCAGATTATTGTCTTCAAAGATGAATACATACCATGCTTAGAAAAACAGATCCCGATTTGCGTAAATGGCAAATTAGCACCGTTGTGGCGCTGATCGAGTTATCTTGAACAAACAGCATTGTTTCGGACTTTCAAAACCACAATCTCGTTGATTGACCATCAGACCGAAGACGTAATTTAAGCTGATAGTGACCAACAACAGTTTAATCGCGAACTTGCACTCAATACAATGCATCTTCTTGAAGAAATTTATTCACGAAAACCAGTCAATCCATAGAACTTGCATTTTCTTCAATTAAATAATGCTGTGACTAAAAGTAAACTTTCACTACTGTTTTAAGTGCTATTTTAGGACAATTCCAGGATTCTGCAAGCATGTAACGAACAAACAATTGCCAATATAAGATACAAACAATGTATTTAAAAAATGGGTAAACTATAACATATGTTACGTAATCAGCAAGACTACATGCTGTCCAAAATGCATGGATAAGTCAACCAAGAATATAAAAACAGCATTTACTCCAGCTGGGATATCTCATAGAGGTACGCAGCTAGAAGCTTCACCTGTTTAAAAACCAACACATTCAGTTCGCGTGCTTCTCAGCGCAACAGTAAGTTGCTTACCCCGCCAATGTAGTTCCTAACGTCCAGTTTTTCGTTTTGGGAGTGCGCCCCATCGTCTCCAGCCCCCACGGGCAAAAGCAGAACGTTTTTCCCTGTAGCCTGCTGCAGGGTTAATGTAACTGGGATTGAACCACCTGAAAAAATCGTTTTGCGTGGTCGATTCGCGTTTTGGGCTGCTCACACTTACCTTCTCTAGTCAAGTCTGGGTCTACGTTGTAGACATATTTCGTCGCTTTCACGGCAGCAGTATAATGCGGATGTGACGGGTTTTCAGTCCATGGAGAACCGCCCTCAGCCATGTAAATCTAAACACAAACTTTAGCTTACTATTGTTGAGCGCAATCCCCATATTTGACTTCTTTTTCGCCGTTAATTCAATTATCCATATCTTTCCCATTCGTATTACTTACTCTCATGTGATTGGGGCTTCCTCTCTGATCCCAGAGCTTCTGGACATAGTTGCAAACATACTGTTCCACCTTATCGGGAGTTTGATTAGGGACGATTCTTATGGAAAACTTGCCAATCACTTTGGCTGGAATGACTGTTTTTGAACCTGGTTCACTGAATGCTCCCTCTGCAACCGGCACAGATTAATTTTTTGTGTTTGAAATGTACCTTTCTGTACCTATTCCGTGAAGAGATAAAGACGGATACCTCCAACGGTGCATGAGAATCTTCTCCTTTACTTCGCCATGCAGAAGCATTTGGCACTTAACATCTGCACGGTACTCGTTGACATCAAAGTCGATTTTCTCGTAAATCTCGTTTTCGTTTTCTTAAAGTTTATCAACAATTGCCGTCGATTGTAAGCAAGCATTATTTTCAAATCTACCTAACAATGGGGCTACTTCATTATACATTCCATCGACTAGAATTTTTCCATCTTTATCCACCAAAGTGTTCATCAAGTACACCAAGTCTGTCATAGCTTCATGGACAGTGCCTCCAAAGATTCCACTATGGAGATCTTTGCCTGCAAGCGCAATGGAAAGTATGTTAAATGATGGAGGCCAGCCATCAATCACATGGCCCTTCCATGTGTGTAATCTATTTTCTAATAGCTAAATGCTTTTGGTAAAAAGCCAGGATTGATAAGAAACCTTTTAGCGACGAGTATGTTAAAACGCACAAAACGGTTCGTTTCAAATGAACAATTTTCTTTAAAATCATACGTGCTAGACTCTATAGTACGTTTGCCTAAAAATAGACATTTTTTCTACTATTTTACACCGACATGCACAACTAATGCAGCGAATGAGAATGTTTTAGGAGAGACGGACACCTAGACTGGTTTTGTGTTCTTTATAAACTAATTGGCAAAAGATAATTGCTGATTTTTTGCAGATACTCGATTTCTTTGACTAGAAATCGGTGCCTAGAAAGTATTAGCAAATTCAAAAATTTCTCTGAAGGCTCTAAAGCCACTTGCATATACGTCTTTGCAAAATATTTTTTTTCCTAGAATTTTAAAGTTGACGCCGCTCCGTATTTCAATACCATCCACTCTTGAGTGAAACAAATCGCGTTGAATCCTCATCATTTCACCCAGTTGTGTTATAAAGTACCGATTTTAGACACTTGCCTGCACAAATCACTTCGATAAAGAAATAGCAAACTCCTCGCAACCCATAAGTGATGCAAGGTTTGTTCTTTCCCAGCCAATAATTGTCGGAAATGCACACATAGTCAACGGAAGATAAAAACTTGTCCTTCTCTGACAAGAGAAGTTGATCTAGGCCATCACTGCCACTTTCCTCCATACCCTCAAAGACGAACTTTAAGTTCACCGGCAAATTTTCTCCTAAGTCTTTGTAGGCCTCAATTGCGTGCATCCAACAGAGAACTGGTCCTACAATAATGAAATCATCAGAACGCGTGCTTTTGCGAAAAGTAGCTTGAGGGCTCTACCTTTGTCGTCTGACGACCCTCTTCCATAGAGCTTCTCATTTTTCTCAGTTAGTTCAAAGGGTTCACTGTCCCAACCATCACTAATGTGAGCTGGCTGAACATCCAAATGCCCATAGACAAGAACAGTCTTCTTTTTAGGGTCAGAACCAAGATGACCGAGTAAAATAGGCGGGTACTTCAGTACAGTGCCATCAGCCAGTTGCTGATTTCCTATGGTTTACATCTCAAAATGGTGTGTTACTTTTCCTGAAGTGGTTATTACCAATGTCTCTCAGTTCTGTAGTCGCCCCTAAATTTTGCAAGCGGGTCTGCGCCCATTCCATCATTTTTACTACTTCAGGCCGGGTGTGAGGCCATGCAGACACCGACTTAATTGCCACCGCCTCTTTTAGCAGGTCTATGTAGAGTTGTCGCTTCGACTCAACATGCCTTGGTTGGAGTTTTAAGGTAAATTGTATTGTAAACAAGTTGTTGGGGAAAAATTGTTATTGCATACACAAGGTGATACATATATGAGAAAGAGCCGTTAAATTTAAAGATAGAAACAGTGGCTTTTCAGGCTTGGGTGCTTCATGTATAGTGTGAGAGTGTACTCAATAGATGATCAGAAAACGCCCCTTCCTCATAAGACAACTTGTATATGAATAGTCTGGCTTTGATGTGGTGATGAAGACTATTAAATGATGAGTTATGGTGCATTAATTACTTATGATAATGTTACTTACTTAAACACCTTGGAGAGAACCACAGGTAATGTCATGATTATGAACAAATCGCGTCTAACAAATAAACGAACTTGGATTTTATACACACAGAACTAAATTGAGCAAATAAAAGATAGGAATTGATTAAAACAAGCGATAAAACCCCACTTAGTACTTGTTAAATAAATTATGGGTAATTTTATTTAGCCGCAGAAATTTTGTAGTTGTGTCAATTTGTCATAGTTGATTGCCAAGTGAAGCGAGGTTAGCGCGGTAATGACGTAACGTAATGGCGGTAATGGTGTAATCTCGAATTATTCAAATCACTTTAATAAGTACATAATAATAAAAAATCTCATAGTTATCGACAACTTATTAAGCAGGTTTATAAAGAAAATTGTTTTGAATTTTTTAAATCAAATCTGCTTGAAATCGAAGCATCAATTGGCAACGTCGGGTTCGGATCTTTAGCGCCCAAGATAGGTCTTAAGTCGATGTAAGTCGATTGTAGAATAATACACGGCGGAAGAGTTGACAGTTGACAAACAGTACGCAGATTCAGCCAATCAGAGCGTCCCGATTTGTTAGTTTCTGCCCCATTTATATAGAATTCCGCACTTATCCGCCATTACACATTGAGTTGTCTTGATCTATGGACATGCCCTGGGTACTCTCACTTAAAAACCTAACCGAGAAAAACTGATTTTATAGTCGCCACTGTAGGAAAATATTCTGTGGATGAATGCGATAACTCACTATGGTCAAGTCAGTCTCCATTGTCTTGTCCATGTCATTGTCATTGTCACCACCAACTTGTCTTTGTTTATGTCAGTCACTTGTCTGTCTATGGTGTAAATGTGTAAATAGAAGTTACTTCGGCCTGAAAAGCTGCAAAAACTCAGAAGCACAGACTACATACTAATGCATACATCCTCAGAAGTAATGCTGTGAAATACATAGAACCCTAGTGCAAGTAATCAAGAATGCCAACCATGAAGGACTCTTACATAGTAAAAATTGCTGTGGAAATGACCGAGCAGGTCCCACAGCTGATTGAATTTAATCAAAAGCAGCC
>NW_026019116.1:8290480-8291526 GCF_020466585.1 Dendroctonus ponderosae | reverse complement strand
AAACTGTCTGTTCTTAGTGCAGACATGACCTTTGCCTTGGAGTTTATCAACAAACAAGGGCTGACATTGATAATAAAGCAAATTGAAAAGGGCACTTGCAAAGGAACAGTGCTAGCACACACTTTGCTGTCCTTTGTGGAGCTTATGGAGCCTGGAATAGTGTCTTGGGATGTGCTAAATGGCGAATTTATCACCCGAGTGGCTAATTTGGTTAATACCGCACAGGAAGCTCAAGTGACCCAAGCAGCCCTGTCAATTTTGGAAAATGTGATTCTTAATAGCACTGAAGGCTACAGCCAGGTATGATTGTCGTACGGGTCTCTTATGGGGAAAAATACTTATGTAAACCGTTTAGGTTGAAAGGGAAATTCCTATCACATCGCTTATGACGCACCTTCAAGCAGCTTCAGTGGTTCAGCAGAATGCTGTTGCCCTTATCAATGCCCTGCTTTCTAGAGCTGATGTCACTAAAAGGAGATCATTGGGTATGATCCGTTTAGATCCATACCACCACTAAGCACGTACAATTTTTGCCGTCTTAACTGTTTACAGCACAAACGTTGACGTCGAAACAAGTGAGAACAGTTATCCAGAACAATATATTGCAGACAGGGGCTTCCAGTGGTGCAGAAATGGCTCATCAGCTGTATGTTTTACAAACTCTGATGTTGGGACTTTTGGAACAGAGGATGTTGACGAAAATGGACCCACAGGTGCCCCTTTCACGTCTCCAAATTGATCTTGGATGATCGAACATTTTTTTTAGGATCAAGACGGTCACGACAAAATCAAAGAACTCAGACGGATTGCATTTGACAGCGAGGGTGCAGGCAGTTTGCGTGGAGTGCAAGGTTTTACAAGAGACTACAAGAAATTGGGCTTCAAAAATGATATCAATCCAGCCCTTGATTTCACCGAAACACCGCCAGGTCGGTCCGTGGTCTTTCGGATTTCTCTATTTATCAATCAAAATACGTTTCGGTGTATTTTTCCACCATCATCAGTTTTTATGTGTAGCGTTGTTGCTGCTTTAAGCCTTGGCATGC
>NW_026019116.1:8285140-8289481 GCF_020466585.1 Dendroctonus ponderosae | reverse complement strand
AAATCCACTTGAACATGACGCTGCTTTTTCCGAAGTTTCTCAAGAACCATTCGAGCCAGAGAATTCGTTTTGGCATCGTTGGATAGAGAATTGAATGGATCCGCCCTTGCATGCAAACCAATTCTATGGGAATTAATGCTAACCGAGTTACCTTGAGTTGAGACTGCCCTGCTTCTGGCCAAATCAATTTTGTTCCCCACTAGAATGGCAGGCCTGCATCTGAGAAGGTCTAGATCTTGAAGCCTATTCAACTCGGCTTCAGCCTTCAGGAAACTGGCTTTATCCACCACGGAATAAAGAACGACAAACGCATCCGGCGGATTCGTTCTATCTATTTCCTGCAAACGCAAAGAAAACACAGTTGAGGAAGGTTATCATTGTTCAAATAGCCAAATGGGAATTTAAACACTTATAAATCGCATTAGCGATCGCTAGAACTGAGCTGTAATAACTATAGGTCGACGCTATCATCGTCAATAACAAAATCAATTAGGAACTGTACGATCTAAATTAGCTGCGCTAAAATACGAATCTATTTTTGCCAGACCCTCATTAAAAACTCAAAAGCTAAAATTAACTTTTGCCCTAATTTTGTAACATCCAAACATAATTTGTTGGTTTTTTCGAATGTCGAATTCAAGATCAAAGACCGGTTTTGTCGTGCGAATATTTTCAACTTTATATCGCTTTTACGAGGTACCTGTCTCGTAAGCACCAACAAAATACGATTGGTTGTCGAGAGTAACCAATGGCGAAATGGTTTTGCAAAAATCGAGATTGCCATCGATTTTTTATTTCGCTCCTGAAAGCAATAAGCGGCCGAACTGCTTATAAACATGCCAGCAAGCTGATAAGTTACAAATGGAAACTAATAAACAGAAATATCGCAGTTATAATTTGTCGTCGGGCTTTTCGGACGATGTTTTCCGCAGTTGAGTCAATAAACATCTTTCGACCGTGTCGACCCAAATATTGGTTTTTGTGCGAAGCTCCTTTGAGCAAGTAGTTTCCTGCTTGGCCAAACGTTTTCTACAATTTTTCCCTCAATAAATTCGGCTTTTTATGTGCGCTTTCAGAGCCAACTGAAGTTATTATTAAAATCATGACTGCCCAGCAATATACTCTTAGTTGTATGTCCGTATACATACATAAAAGTCAATTTTCAATTTTTTTAATTTAATTGTCTAGCGGCTATTGGCTGGGACTCATCGATATTTACTCATTCCTGTGTAAACTTGTGATGGTTGCAATCAAAAATAGGGTGTTTCCACTTTTTTTCAATGTTAATTTATAGAAAGTAGTTATGGCAAACATTGCACTGATTTTTTTTGCTAAAAAAGTCTCCATAATTATTTTACAGCGAATTTAAGTTCAAATCAGCTATCTTCCGCCAAAAACGCCGAACCCGTATCGTCGGTTGCCTATCGCGATTGTGACGTAGCAGGTCATATCAACAAAGTGCCTCGTATTTATTTCGTTGTTTTCGCAGCTTTATTTTATTATTTAAGTGATTGTGATTATCATTATTTTATTGATTATTATTATGTTGCATAATGGAAAATAGTGACATGTATGGATCACGGAATAAGTGGCGTTTTCTACCAGGATGCAAGAATACCTCAATAAGTGCTCCAAACAAACGCTTTCTAACCGTTCCTCGTGATTATGCACGTAAAGTTTTATGGTTCAAAGCAGCTGGACGTGATGTTCCTTAATCAAAACCAATGTTTTTTTGTTACGAGGATTATTTTAATGAAAGTACGAACAAAACGCTAATGATGAGGCAGAATACAGTGCACAAAGAACCCTCGCGTTTCAATTCCCATATTGTTCTCGTGATGCCCACAATACAAATTTAAGAGTTAATTTTACTTCTAAAGCAGCCATGTGTACAAGTTAGATTAAGTTGAATAACTGAAATTCTATATATTATTAACCTAATTTAAACCAAAACAGACAGACTAGAATAGTAAGGAGAGAGTAACTAATAAGGAATTTACGGATTTTTACTTACGCTGCTGCTTTGACACCCTTAAATTCGGCTGAATTAAAGCGTTCGTCGTTTTTTAAAAAATCGGTAACCGTAAAAATATATATATACATGGTAAATTGTTTGTTGACGCTTCAAGGGATCCTACTGAAGCGATTTTTTGGTTTAACACAAACTATAAATTATTTAAATCCACAAAATGATGAATAAAACACAACCACACAACTAAACACTATGCCCAGAACGTAAACAATCCGCCATTTATATGACCAGAGACGTCACAACCAATAGGATTGCGTTTTAGAGATTCATGAATAATTTGAATTTTAGCTGAATTTGTTTATTAAATATCTAACAAAATAGCAATAGATAGATAGTATAAACTTATTTAATCTGCCATATATAGGGTGATTTAAAATTGGGGTCATTCCTTTCAAGGGGTGATAGAGGCTCCTTTGGGGAGTACCAGAAAAATATTGAAAATTTTTTTGTCGAAAATTTCTAGAAGATATTAACAGTTGAAGATCGAATTTGGCTACCGGAATTTTTGATCGGAAGTGTTGGCAGTTGGTTAAGAAAGGTCGCTTTTAGACACGCTATGAATTTTTTTAGTTGCATAAAAACTCGCTTCAAATTCAGGCTCAGAACTGAAGCAATTTATTTCCCCATTGTTAAAGTATTGCTCGACAAATTTCTAAACTGCGTTTCCACTCACTTAACGGTTTATTACGTCATTGCTCGACAGCAAAAATTGGCAAGAGACGCTTTTGAAATTGTCACGTTTTGACGTTTGTCATTTTTCAAAAGCGTACAATACAAGTGACGCAATGAGTGTTGACAATTCAAGTGCTAATTTCACGGTTCAAATAAGTTGCCTGACATTTGCGCTATTTAAACAGATCGGGCTTTGCATGTGGCAACGTCGGCGAGCGCAGAGAAATAGGCCATTTGAACGACTTTGAGACTGAACTTCTAGCAAAGTTAAAATGGACAAATTGTAAGAATACTTTAAATTATGATCAATAGTTCTCTATACACCTACGTAATTGCTTAAAAAACCTGTAGGTTGCTTTTTAATGGAAACACTTTTTACCATCATCGCTTCTGATCGAAAAATGACCGTTTTTGACACTTCAATCATTTTTGCTCGTTTCCCTAACAGTGCAGTACAATTTTCCAAAGCGGCTTTGGACACCATGATGATTAAATTTCAACAAAAAGTCGATTTTTTAATAATTTTAATAATGATTTAAATTATAAACATTTTAATAATTTTCAACCAACAATATCAACTAACTGACCAGAACTGAGAAATAAAACATACTTAGCCCGCGTGCTTGAACAAGATATCTCCAAGGCTTGTTCCAGAAGAGAGTGTTGTCGATTTAGCAATAAAGTAGCTAATTTCAAGCGACCCTGTTTGACCTGAACACGCGGGTTGGATAATTTTAACAAAAAGGACGTTCTTGCATTCCCCGAGGAAATTATTTATAGAACAGATTGCATTTTATAAATATGCCCGTGTCATAGAAATAGAAAAGTCAATGTACGAGTGGTGCAACAGAGAATTGCAAGTCAATGTTGCCGATGCTTCGAAACTGTTCTGTTCCAGTTCCAGGCTGCATGAATCACAATCCTAAATTACAGTGTTTGTCGTACAGCCCATGGGCGTTACCCAGACAAAACCAACATATGGCTTCGTCTCATTGCACTAATAAATATTTCAGCTTTTCCGAGTATTTTCTTACCTTGGAATTGGCAATATTTTGGAAAGTTAATTCGGATTCTTCACCGTTGAGCATAATTGATACTGTTTGGGACTTGATGAGCATATCTGAAACCAACAGAAAACATCATCATTTCACCTAATTTGCTTTGGGCATGTGCTAAAACGATTCCCCTCGGATAATGCGAGATAAAAAATAGGCACGGTGAAACTTTACAAAGCTCGACAGGATCGTGTAAACACAAAATTGGAATTGTTCTAACAGGAGCGGCTCTGTAAGATAACAGGTTTCCAATTACCGAGTTAGTTGGTCACAATCAAGATTGCTGCAAGTTACACTGCCCTATTGAATTTAACAGGATTAGTGAGGATCATAGATTGTATTAACGTTTAGAGTAGGTATCCAGCAGGAAGGAAACTGAAGACTGAAAACCGCTCGAGTGCTACAGAAAACTCAGGCATTTGCTGATAATTTTACATAATTGATACAAATCAAATTCATTCCTGGGTTTCAGTCATTTATTGTCTCTATTTATCAATCAAAATACGTTTCGGTGTATTTTTCCACCATCATCAGTTTTTACGTGTAGCGTTGTTGCTGCTTTAAGCCTTGGCATGCATTTTC
>NW_026019116.1:8276700-8284350 GCF_020466585.1 Dendroctonus ponderosae | reverse complement strand
CGTAATGCATGTAAAATATTAGACATTTTGAGTTATGCATGTTTATCGCAAGAACAAACATAACTGTAATGTTTAATGCAATAAAGCATTAACTCTACATGCAGACAACAAAATTTAAGCACTGAAACTAGTGCATTTTCTGAATTATACGAACTCCAAATTGCCAGTAACGTGATACCCGAATGATCGGTATGAATCTGGGCCAAACATTAATTTCCTTGTTTTAGGAACACCGCTGACGTCAAACCAGGATTGCTTTTATCAACTTTATGCTTTTAGAGTGTGATTTTTGCTTTTCGAAAATATACAAAGTTGTATCTTGGGCTGTTCGGTTTATTATTTTTGGAAATGATTCAATACACAAACTTCGACCCGCCGCGCTTAAACTGTGTAATTCTTGTTTCGTTCATGGTGTCAACAAAAGTTTACTGTACCTACACGGGAATTTCGCTGGCCCAGAGTCGCTATCCAAGCGAAAATCAGCAGCTTGTTTTTACCCAAACACATCAACAATTCGAGTAAAGTGAATTTGTTATCGTTAGAATAGCAATTGAGTACATATGTTTCAGATTAACGCGCTTTCGACACATCTGTTATTAATGACACAAAGATAACAATGAAACTCGACGGGCATTTTCAGTGCCGTTTTTCTAACATTTTGGCATATTTCCCCTCTATGGAGATGTTATTCCCTAAGTTGTGATGCAAATTCTCTCCTCATTCTCCCAAGCACTCGGAAATGATAAGCATTTGAAGCTTTTACGTAACCGTTAAAATAACGTTGTTACAAACGTGTAACCTGAAACCGTAGTTACAGCTAGCAGATTTAACCGGTTGTTTTTGGAACCGTCTCATAAACCAGAAAATGCCGTTCGCAACAGCACAGAACCGATGCGACAGCTTGATTATTGTGTTTATCACTTTTCGTTTATAAGAATTACTGTTCAGTTCGCCAGAATTCATAATCGTTCAGATATGGATCAGATATTAATTCAGCATTTTTAGTGAATAAGTATTTAGTTTTCTGACGTTCTGTAATAGATCTTAAAAAGAAGGGATTTCTCTCATTAATAAACTTAGCTCGAGATGTATTTGCCTATAATCAGCAAACTAAGCAGAATGTACACTTGAATATGAGCTATGACCAAATTTAGCGTCTAAGACTGCAAAAAAAATATTTTTAAACGTTAATTTATTTTTAAATGAAAATTAGATTTTTAAACATTTTTGCATGTTTTATTTAATCAGTTTTTATTTATATATTTTATCTAGTTTATTACCAGTTCTTTTGTTCTTTACGCAGGTACTTCTGACCCATGTTTTGTTTTTCATTTTAGAATATTTTATTTTATCTAAAGTCATTATTTGTCATTACTATTTCTACAATCATCACCATCATTGCGCATGTTTAATGAAAAATTTTAAAAGTAACATGTTCCTTTTTGAACCGCGTTTTGAAACCTGTTACCAAGGTGAACTGGAACGTTGTAACCTTGTTACAGAAAAATAACCGTTTATCCCACTTCTAATAGTTCCAAGCAGCTTTAAAAGTTAGGCATCCTCGGAGATGTGCAATTCGGATACCTACATGAAAATTAGCACGCTTGATGATTTCTGATGTTGAATTATAAGCAGCCCTCTGCCATTAATTAACAGAAATTCACTACATCATTTAGCACGAGCAATTTATAAATGTCAGTTACGCTATACTATCAAAATGTCTCTATTATCCTTGATTTGTAAGACGATTTGAAGTGTTTTAATTAGGGAAATATGATTAATTGAATCTGTATCTCGATCAGAGAAATTTAACGTTTGAGTTAAAATAGTTTTCCATAAAAAACCTTAAATAAAGAACGAAAAAACGAACAGTTTTATATTAAAAAGCCGTGTTAGATGCAGCGCATACTCCTCAAAAGGATCAATTAAATAGCGACTATACCTCTATGTTAAACTATGCAATTAATGCTGCAAAATTGGCTTTAGTGTGCTGGGTGTGCACAAGGTTGCCAATTTGTTCCCAATTCACGTATCAGAGTGAACACTTTATAATACATATATTAAGGCTGTTTTTGTAAATTTCATTATTTTGATTTGGGGCCATTCCCTTCTTCCCTTTCGCGAACACCCTGCGTAGGAGAATCTTGCATTTTTTTTCATTTTTTATTTGAATTTTCAAATTGCGTAAGAATCTTCCCTGAAAAGTCAAAGCAGAACGTTTGAACCAAAGACATTAATAATGTTTCGGACCAACCGATCGGCGATTTATCAATGAAAAATAGGTGATTGGGATAAAGCAGGTACTGAGCAAAGAGTAGAATTCATCGGAAAATCAAATCGCCTGGCTGCTAGCCATAGGCGTAGTAAAAGTCTGTGTTAATCGATTTATTCTAAGCATGGAAGATTCACTCATTTTCTGACCTTTTTCTCTACATTACATGTTTGAAATTATAAACGCTATAATAGTAACGCATTTTTTTTAAGCATTCGATAGCGATTCAATAGGGATCGAATATGGCTCTTAGCTGATAAATTCAAAACAACTTACGCCACTGGTGCCTGTTTACAATCGTGCAGAACCGTACAGGTTAGGAAAACTCAGGCCGATTTTCTCAACATTTCTGCAAATGAAACCACTTCGCACGATTTCTTTTAAGCGCAACATTTTACTAACATCACGATGATCACTTGTTATCACCAAAAACACGAGAAATTGCCGTATTTACTTTCCGAACAAATCCTCCTTCCCTMTTACCGTCATGTCACTGTCACCACTAACTCATTGCGGTGTTGTCATGATGAATGTTTTATTATGTTTTCTGGTAATTACCACYTRAAATTCYTAKGAAYTTTTTAATATAAAATTTYGACGCTGTTATTTTAATGGCATTTGCTTGTCGCTTAGTACAAACTAAGCAAATATGACACTAAATATATTCATGGCTACCGTTTTCCTGCTATTTTCTTGTTGATGCCACTCATATACATCAAATTGAATACCGAGCCGGCAAAGCAGCTCTCGCAAGTACCTACTTTTCATCGAAAAACCTAAACAATTGCATCCGATTAATCTGACGTTCCAATACAGTGGCTTGCACTATCAAAATCCCTGGTCAAGCAGTGGGCCAGTTAGTGCACAATAGGGCAAAATAAGTGCATTACGCATAAAAACGCAAACAAACGCATCTGTTTAATCTGCGGTTTGAACCTACTGTCTAAATTTCAAGGGCAACGCTGCCAGCAAAAGTATTTTTCGATTTTCTCTCTTCAACATTTCACGACGAATCAAGAATTCGCAATCCAAGTAAAAATAAAATTTAATTCAATTTCCTTTACTGTACTGTATAATCAAGAGGATCTCCTGAAACAGCAAAACCAGACTTGAAAAGACCTCTTAGAGAAAATCCAATTTTGTTACAAAGCTGTTGACCAACATGTATCATGGCTGCGTAAGTAAATTCCGTAAAAAAAAGATTTTCCGGCTCTGTTGCAACAGATTATTCCTGCCGTTGCTCAAGCTTTCCAGGCCTTTTTCTGCCCCATTGAGTCTAAACCTTTCGGGAATAACGTAATAGGGGTACTATGCAGAGCTTTTTCCATTTTCACGACAACTACTTTGCAATTGATGGTTATTTGCGGTTTATATTGGTTTCCTGTTGTGGACTCACACTGTCGAACAGAAATGAATAAAAGTATCAATTTTCGACGTTCTGGTGCGATTTACTTTGTGACCCGTTACAGATAATAACAGGTGTAGAACCATTTAAAAGACATTTAGAAAAATGGCCTAGCATATACAGCGCAGCAGGCCCATCAATTTTCCGAGAATAGGCGATTACGCAACCGCCTCCTCTTACTCAATAGAGAATGATTAGCCGGGTGTTTTGGCACCGACTGATCGTAAAACTGCGGTAAATGGCTCAGACCGGTTTCGATTGACCAAAGCGCAAACAATATAGCAAATTGCCCTCACCTTTTTGCCTCTCATAGGCGTTGATGCACTCAGAAGTCATAAATTGGCTAATGAGAGCCGTTTTGCCAACACCTTGAGCGCCCAAAAGGGCCACCGTGTAATTGGACACCTCCAGCACGTGTTCGTCCAGAACTGGTGAGGGCGTTTGAGCCCCGCCCCCCATGGCTGGAGGACACAACGAGTTGCTTCTGGATCGTCGTCTTCTGAACGAGTCTCCCCTATTAACGATACCTGCAACAAGACAATTGCACTCATTTTCAGAATGCACTTTCACCTTGCACTTTCAGAACACACAACTCACCTTCAGGATGCTTCCTTGCATGCCACTTAACACGTATTTAATCGCTTCAGCTTAACCATATAGAGAAAACGTTTCAAGAAAAGAGGTAACCAGGAAAATGTGGCTCAAAGTGCGCCGGATTGACTGGCAGAAACCGGTTGCTTTGGTTTAATATTTAAGTTAGGAGGATTTTTTGAAATAAAAAATGACCCTGGATAAACAACCCTCCAAGCGGTACAAGGAAATTAAACTTTCCTTTCCCAAATTAAACAAGAAAAAATAATGGAATTTAAGTGAATCATTTGCGTCCCTTCAAAAGTGCGCGTTGGTTTTCAGTTCAGGCAACCTCTGTTTTTTTATTCAATTTTTAATATCAGGAATAATATAAAAGGACCGCGCTGTTCTCTACAGATTTTTCGGATTTGTTTTCTTTCAATTCGCTGACTTTTCAGTGCTGTTTTCCGACAGCATTTGTGCACAGGGATTCAAATGGTTGAACTATTCGACAAAATATGAAATTTTTCTCACAAATTATATGGAAACATGCAGACTGCATGCAACCAATGCCTCTGTCCCATGCATCCGTTTATACGATGGTACGATGATACGAAAGTGTTTCTATTGGTTGGAGATCTGTCAATTCGTACGACGGAGTACGAATTGACAGATCTCCAACCAATAGAAACACTTTCGTATCATCGTACCATCGTATAAACGGATGCATGGGACAGAGGCTTTAGACAGGAATTAAGGGTCTCCGTCTTTATAGGTCTCGTAAACATTTTAGCGCCTTTAAATTTATATTAGTGGACAGTAACAGGGGGCACATTCATTTAATTATGGAAACACCAGTATTCCATTAAGAGAATATTAATGACGGCATTGTCCTACACAAATAAACTGCTCAAGAAAATGGACGTTACACGCACAAATTTTGACCAATTTCGGATGGCGTAGAACGATTTCGTTTCTGTTTGAGGCGTTATTTAGTGCAATTCTTTCTCAGTTTGTGCGCGTTTTTGCAAAAGAATAGTAGGCCAGATAAACTTTCTACAGGGTGGCAACTGAAGCAATGTAAAATTCGCGGAAGTTCCACATGCTCTCAGTTGGGCAAATACTGTTTTTTTGTATTCCAGCAATACAGAATTTTGAATTTTTCGGCCATCTTGTTTATGTACAGAGTGGTCTCAAAAAACAGTGATACTTTCAATCTCTTGAACCGGTTGTCAACATCCAGAGCTCGCCAATGGACTTGAGACAAAATTTCGATATTCCGAGTTGCGTGAATGAGCGAAATATTTGAAAGCGAACCACACTTCACTTGAAAGACTGCCAGAATCATCGATTTGAGCTCTAAATCGTAAAAATCAAGAGCTGAAAAGTTACCGCTGCAAAAGCAAACAGTCGGTTTTTGAGACAATTTTGGATGTGGCTCTTACCACCAGCTAGTTAAAAGACACCTTTTATGTGTCTAAAGACTAGAGCTGGACTTTTTTAACAATTCTAATTGCTTTGGTGCTTCCAGTGACATTCAATTTGCTAAACAATGATCTTGTAAATTGCCTGCACGACATCCAAGCCTCAATTGCCTGATTTATCCTTATTGATCCAGCATAGGAACCTCGGAGTGCTTACTTTGTTGTACATTGTTCGCGGTATTTGCTTTTTAATTAATCTAGCAGCAAGTGGAACTCATCCCCAATTAGAATCTAAATACGGGGGTTGCTCATAAAAAAACTTGCTCTGCGTTCCTGTTAGTGGAGTTGTGGAGCAAATGTGCCTGTAGAAAAATTTTCGAAACTATCCTGGTAAAATCCGCGTAAGATTCAGCTTTTGACAATCGTGGCTAGTGGGATAAACGGTTATTTTTCTGTAACAAGGTTACAACGTTCCAGTTTCACGTTGGTAATAGGTTTCAAAATGCGGTTCCTTTGAAACAACCTTTTAATCGGCAAACGGCTGCAGCTGGTTCGAAGTGCGCTCAACTGCTTCGGTTTTATGAGCCGGTTCCAAAAAGAACCGGTTAAATATGCTAGCTGTAACTACGGTTACAGGTTACACGTTTGTAACAGTGTTATTTTAGCGGTTACGTTAAATGCCGACCATCCCTAATCGTGGCCCATAAATTCTAACTAGTAAACATTCAAAAATGGATTTAATTGGGTGAAAGGGTGAAAGGGAGGAGCCTTTTGCTCACTATTAAGTTAAAAATCCCGATTGTTTAGGTAAGGGGATCGAGCTGGCCTAATACTGTTCCACCTCGTCCAAGTGATCGGTTTTCAGTTATTTCATGTAATATTCGACTGAGTGAAGACGAGCTTCTTCATTTTGGGCCGTAAATCGCCTGTTTAGGAGAACTACTGTGTTGTCCAATTTCCCGGTGAATATTGACGATCTGTGAAAAATGCATTTTCACACAGCAGGATTTTCGACTGGAGCCGATCGTTTTCAACTCCATTGGACCGTCGTAGATAAATAGAAAGCTTTCATCTGGCGGGGAGTTTATTGGCGGGATCGTTTCCAGTTGACTGTTTGATCAACTCAACTAGCCGATAGAGAAAATTGCCGGAAAACAAACAGACGGTTAATTCAATTTAAAGATATCAAAGCAGTTGTTTATAGCTAATTAATTCAAGCCTGATTGGTGCCCCGCCAAATCAATCGAGCTCCGCATTCAAACATATCGGGAAATTAAATTGCTGCACATTTTCTCAGGACAGGAACATCTCGAGATACTATGAAACCACATTTAACGGCGCCTGTCAAAACTTTATTAATTTAGAAACTTTACAAACTGCGATGGAACGATACCGCCCGTCATTGAATTAACAGGCAAAATCGCGTTTTCATCGAAGGAGTTCCAACAGTGAACAGCCCGATGCTTTGATGTATTGGCAATCTACTATTAAGTTTGTCTTTAATACCCAACGTCTTCTAGATGTGCAGCAGATTTAATTAAATTAAGTGTACAAAACAAGTGCCGAATACCGCAGGTAGACGACAGTCGACTCCTGCACGTGCTCTTCAACGATAAAGTTCACAAAATTCGGGCACAAAAATAGGAGCACGTGCATTTGAGATATGTGTTCTGGATTGACACGATCCAAAAACAATTAAACCACGCTACATCGCAAAAATAACCCGCAATAAAGTCGTCAGGGGGGGGTTATGTAGAAAAAATACATTCTTCTGCTGTTTATAAAATTAGAAAAATGATCGTCATTTTGTGCAAGGGTGGCGCAAGATTATTGCAAAATTTCATGTCTTCCGTCCCGCTTTGCATGTTTCTCGGGGAAGCAAAATGAGCAAGAACGCTCGTTCTTACATCATTCCAGAGATAACTAAATGGCCTTTATTCGAAGTTTCTCAAGAACCATTCGAGCCACAGAATTCGTTT
>NW_026019116.1:8274372-8276355 GCF_020466585.1 Dendroctonus ponderosae | reverse complement strand
GTGCAAGATTATGCCAAAATTCCATGTTTTCCGTCCCGTTTTTGCTCATATCTCGGAGGCAAAATGAGCAAGAACGCTCATTTGTACATCATTCTCGTGCATGTTGAGCTATGGCTAGGAAAGCTGGAAAATGTGCCCTGTGCCAACAAGTATCGTGCAAATATTGCTCAGCGGCTTTCGGACCATTGACGAAGCTTTCAAATATTTGAAACAAATGGAATTTTACACTTCAAATTAAAGGACACAAATTGGCTTTCTGGAAAAGGAGTTCACTCGGCTTTGCTAATCACCAAGATGAGAGCAATTAAGGAAACAGCTTTAATTGGTCAACCTCTGGCAAATCGTGAAATCGCCTTCTCGACAATGTTGCCAAACTGTCAAAAAAAGTCAACAACAGTTTGACATCTGAACGTCAGGCGATACTTCAGAAAATAAATGGGAAATTCAAAACCTAATTAATTCAATTAATAAGGCACGTATCCGGTTTAGTAGTAAAAAATGTTTGTACTAATTGAGGCTTCAAGAAGATTTCGGAATTTCGAAATTCGCCCTGAAACTTTATGTTTCATTCAAGTTTCATTCATGTAGACCAATGAGGTGGATGGAGCAACAAGCAGCTTCGCCCAACGCGACGTGCAATAAAGGAAAACGTGATAGAAATAATGGCATTGGGCCCGTCACATGGAGATTAGGCATAAACCTCATTCAGTAGGCACCACACAATAGTAGCTTTTATTCGAATAAATTTAAGTGCCATTTTTCGATCGGAAGCGATGATTACTTTTACGCACAGGTGCGCAAAAGCACCAGCTTTTTAATGAATTACGTAGGTTTATCGACAACTATTGATCATAATTTAAAGGTTACTCACAATTTGTACATTATAACTTTGTTACAAGTTCAGGCTCAAAGTCGTTCTAATGGCCTATTTTTCTGCGCTCGCCGATGTTGCCACACGCACACGCCCGATCTTTTTAAATAGCGCAAATGTCAGGCAACTTATTTGAACCGTGAAAGTAGCACTTGAATTGTCAACTACCCATTGCGTCACTTGTATTGTACGCTTTTGAAAAATGACAAACGTCAAATCGTGACTATTTCAAAAATGGCATTGACATCAAATTTACAATATGAAGTTGATGTGATCGTGTTAAGGTTTTCATTCGAATAAAAAATGTTCGATACGAGAGCGAAAATCCGTTTTTCGGCCTTGTGTCGAAACATACTATTGTTTTCACTGTTAGAATTTCAAGCCACACACACAGCACTCAAAGGCATCACATGAAAGAACACAAAATCATGAAGCTGCGTCGACTTACCAGTGTGTTTTGCAAAAATCCCTACAACAATAAATCTGTTTAGTTCCAGCTAAGTACCTATTTAATTATATGAATGTTTTGCGTTTTGCCTCGTTCTACAGCGAAAAGTCATTTCGCAGGAATACGGCCAAATTTGGATCACTCCGTAGTTCGCCGGCGGTTAAAGTTCCGTCTGAGGATCACGTATTTTCCGGAAACGTGCTTTTAAAATACACGGGTTACCTCTCGTTCTGGCAGCATATATTTTTAGAGTGGCAAATAACGTTGATGACAATAAAATCGGTGTTACTAGGAAGTGTATTTTTGGCGGTTTAACAATGCTCGGCACGTGGGTGGAAAACGGAAAACGCTTAAAAGTCCAAAGTTGCATGTTTGCTATTATCGATTAATTTTATATACTTTCCTGACTGTGTTTCAATTCCAAATCAAATTCATTCCTGGGTTTCAGTCATTTATTGTCTCTATTTATCAATCCAAATACGTTTCGGTGTATTTTTCCACCATCATCAGTTTTTATGTGTAGCGTTGTTGTTGCTTTAAGCCTTGGCATGCATTTTTGTCTGCAAAAAAGTCATTTATTGTCTCTATTTATCAATCAAAATACGTTTCGGTGTATTTTTCCACCATCATCAGTTTTTATGTGTAGCGTTGTTGCTGCTTTAAG
>NW_026019116.1:8272020-8274150 GCF_020466585.1 Dendroctonus ponderosae | reverse complement strand
AAATTTTGAACAAAAATATGAATATCTGAGTGTCTTTACTCATAGTTACAGGAAAAATTGTCCAGCATACGAAAACGAGAGATCGAGGACCGGGAAGAACAACTGAGGCTCGCCAGACTTTGAACTGACCAGACCAGACAGATATGTAAATATTAATTGAATAAGCAGCTGGAGCTGACTGCCCCAAGCAATCGCGAAGAATGCGTATGATAAATTGATGGTTTATAAAAATGTTAGTGGTGTGAAGCTAAATTTGTCAGCGCAGAGGTCGAATGTTGTTGCCATTCCAAAGTATCCACTCTTGAACTTTCCGAACAAAGCACTTACACTTGGAAACACGAATGCGAATCGGAAAAGCTAAACACGCGTCCATCATAGCGAATCTATTTTAATCGGCATGAAAAATAAACGGGTAATAGCAAAAAGATATTTTCCAAGAGCTCGCACATTCAATCCCGTTTGATACCATTCTAGTGCATTTTAAAATAAATTAGCGAAGGCCGCGTTCAAGTTATTTCATTGTTTTCGCTTCAAACCAAAATGTTGGCAGTTTTCTCAAAAAATGCTTGAATTCAAGAAGTTTTAGATTTGCGTGGTTTTTTTGAGTTGCAAAATCCACTTGAACATGACGCTGCTTTTTCCGAAGTTTATCAAGAACCATTCGAGCCAGATAATTCGTTTTGGCATCGTTGGATAGAGAATTGAAAAGTCGATTCAGTCGTAACAACATGAGTGAGAAAATTCTAGTAGTTTTGACACAGAAAGTGAAATTTAAATATCAGACACTTAGGAGCAAGATTATGCCAACATTTCTTGGATCCGCCCTTGACTACCACGCAAGTAAAAAAACCATATTCCTTCGATTTAATTCGAAATCAGTTTACCGAAGTTACGATAAATTTTACAACGCTTCCCGTCTTAAATCTCGAAATGTGGAAATGTTGATAATAAATTATCCGATTCCACTGAGCCAACGTAAAACCCTTATTGATTGGACAAGTGTTTAAACAAGATGATATATAGCGCCGTAATGAACAATTCCAAATGGTTCTTAAAAATAGCCGACAATCTCAGCGGTAGTTTAACGACAAAGAACATTTGCTCAACGATGACCCAGTAAAACCTAACGCATAGTCCCTAATGAGAGTTCGCACGCGTTGAAAAACTTTTGAACTAGCGATCATAATTTACTGTTTTTTTTCGACAGCTGCAAACCTTTTGCCCAATTATGCCCCAAATTGGTTCAATTTGCTTCCAAAACGATGATATCTTTCAAAATAATGAATGCATCAATTTCACTCGGAAATTCGGTCACTCAGGAAAAACAAGCGTCCGTTTCTCGTGACCCGCCAATAAAAAACAAAAATATTCCTACACGTAACATAAACAAATATGTGTATCATGCGGTCATTTAATCTGATAGCGACAAACACATCGAGGTGTAAATAAATAAGAAATCATGCCAATTTTTTTCACTTTTATCGGACGGCTACGTGCCAAGGAAGGCGCGTTTCAACTAGGATTTAGGCACGCCAAGAAAATGATTGGTTCCCAACAAAGTTATACAACAAAACATTGTAGATTAAAACATTAAGACTCCGATCAACTACTGAAGCGATAAAAATTACCTTTGGAGGTAAAACTGAAGCTCCGCAACCTGTAGCTGTCCTCATCGTCCTCTCCTTCAGTGTTGCTATGACTGGCCGCAGCTTTCCTCGATTCGGGCACGTCCAAGAAAGCTGTGGATTTCCGCTGGTAAACCGATGTGCCTCTTCTTTGAGATCCTTTTCTTCGTATGTTGGGCGAAATGTCTGGGGTTGAGTCTTCGGTCAGTTTTGGCTCGCTGTTTGATTGAGCTTTGTCAGCGTGAACTGCGGCAAATCAATGACAAAACTCAGATTATCTCAGATTAATATGCAGTTTTATTCTGTATATTTTCGATTCCTGTCGCGCCTTTCTAAGCTATTTAAACTTTCATCCAAACAACTAAAAAGAATGAAGTTTCGAAGAATCAAACTATCTATACAAATCAAATTGATGCCTGAGTTTCAGTCATTTATTATCTCTATTTATCAATCAAAATACGTTTCGGTGTATTTTTCCACCATCATCAGTTTTTATGTGTAGCGT
>NW_026019116.1:8267240-8271970 GCF_020466585.1 Dendroctonus ponderosae | reverse complement strand
TGCCAAGGCTTAAAGCAGCAACAACGCTACACATAAAAACTGATGATGGTGGAAAAATACACCGAAACGTATTTTGATTGATAAATAGAGACAATAAATGACTGAAACCCAGGAATGAATTTGATTTGGAATTGAAACACAGTCAGGAAAGTATATACTATCTATACATATAACGAATACATATAGAGTTTTCAAATTTATTTCGGAAAGCTCACCTGGCGGAGTGGCTCTATTCCTAACACTTCTGCGATTCGTCATTCTGGCACTCTGCGACCTCACAGCCGGCCTGCGCCGCCTCTGAGTCGGAGTGCCGTCGGCCGGTGGCGGAATCGCTTCCATGCTGGAACTTCCAGTGGCGCAAATCGACGCTGAGCGTCCTTTCGAACGCGGAACGCGTTGCGGCCTATCGTCCGTCATGGCGGTAACTAACGATGCCGACGCTTGCAAGCCGTCGCGACGCCCGTCGGCGTTGCCAACAAATAATTGCTATTCGCGAGTTCAACTACCTATGGGGGCGCTGCGAAACGTCAAATTACTAGTTGTCGACTGACAGTTAAGACTTGCTTAGCTATTGGGGTTATGTCAAGAATTCATTTCTGCCACAAGGAATATTTTCCGCACAAAATCAGTACTTTTCCATTTTCAAAGAAATCAACAACCTTCGTTGCCTAGAAACCGTCCCTGGTGACGTGTTTCCGGATACACATAAACCTGATCGACCAATCGCTTGTAGACTCTTTGAATACAATACGTGCACCATGGCAACGAGTGAATACAAACACATCAACTTTGAAATCAGTTGTCAGTAAAGCAGTATTTATTGCAATTGAAGTTTTAAATTAACCGGTTTTTGCACGTTCGTTTCGGAAAAAGTGTCTTATTTGTTGGCATTGCCTTTCGAAGGATTGAAGGACCCGAAAATGTGACTTTAAAATAGAAAATTAGCGATTATACAGGAAATGTTGACGACTTTTGCGACTTAAATCGTTGGCAGGATATTAAGGGTGGGAAGTTTTCAGATTGAGACCCGCTATATTGGAAAACAAGAGCATTCTACAGGGTGACCAAGGTAAGAGTACATTACATCTGAACCTTGTAGCATATTTTTTAATCAGTTCGATACATTCTTCGCGTCCGTGAAGTGAAAATATCGTAAAATTTAAGACATTTTGAAAAAAAAAAAGTTTTTTCAAAAAATCGTTGTAAAAATTTCGGCCAAAAATCAAAATTTTACAAGTGTGTTTTTTGAGCTCAAACGGCTCCTTTACTCGTCTTTATCTATGGCACAGATCACGCAGGTTATGGTTAACACTGATGTGCGACTGATCGTTAACCTCTTATAGCGAACTCTATCCGCCACTTCTCAACTAGCAACTCCAACCGAAAACGCCAGCTATATCTCACCGCATGACATCTGTGGCGTTCCGATTCAAATAGAACTTCCATCCTCGGACAGCATTTAGCAGTAAATGATCGAAATTTGAATATCAGACACTTAGGTGCAAGATTATGCCAAAATTTCATGTTTTTCGTCCCGTTTTTGCTCATATCTCGGAGGCAAATTGAGCAAGAACGCTCATTTGTACGTCATTCTAGAGAGAAATAAATGGCCTTTTTAGCAAGTGAACCATCGATAAGCAAATGTTGGCAGTTTTCTCAAAAAATGCTTGAATTCAAGAAGTTTTAGATTTGCGTGGTTTTTTTTGTTGCAAAATCCACTTGAACATGACGCTGCTTTTTTCCAAGTTTCTCAAGAACCATTCGAGCCACAGAATTCGTTTTGGCCTCGTTGGATAGGGAATTGAATGGGGATCCGCCCTTGTATCTGAACCTTCTAGCATGAATTGTTTTTTCTCCCTCAGTAATAAAAAATAAAATAAAATAAAGTAGTTATATTGATAAATAATTACGGTAACAACAAATTTCCTGCCTCTTATGCCAATAAGCTTTTAATATATACATTTCTCCTAAAACTTCAGTAAACATAACCGAACGTCGCGTTTAAAGACCTTATCGTAAATTCTTCAAATAGCCGAATTTACTTGACCCCCGAGCATAATTCAGACATTAAGCAACTTTTCGACGACTCTAAGCGCTTGCAGCTTATGCATACTATAAGTTTCATATATGAGTAAACTACATCTCACTAAAAACTAATTTCACAGGTTTAATAAATGTCTGTTGCAAATCCCATTACGTCATACTGCCGTACTTATGGCTAGGCGGCCATATCGGAGCATCTGAGGTGGTCGGCATGGGGTCCCTAGTAAACGCATTTACGATTGAGTCTTTCAATCGATCCTTGAACGTTTTGTATTCCATGTCTGCGTATTTTGCACCGAAGTCGAAATCGGCAACTTCTACTACAAATCTGCGAAACATTCATCGTTAAACTCAATTTAAGGGAGCGCCAATGAGCTAAAAATTACCTGGACCTATTTTGTAGATAATATGCTATTCCAAATACAATTGAAACCACTGCAGCCAGGCTGAAAGCCACTGGCACGACTATCACTGATAGCTGAGACTGCTGCTTAACTGCAGAAGAATAACAAATAGATCTCAGACTTGTCCACGTTCTTAAACATACCCTTATAAACAGTTACAGCAACAGGTGTGATCTTTTTGCTCACGTCATTTTTAATGATAATGATCACAGTGTATTTGTCCTGGAGGTATCTGCGAATGGGAAATTCGCACGTCTCCAACTCGATGAAATGTTCGCAAGTTTCGTTGCCAGTGACATTATATAATCCTGTAAACTTTACAGTTAGAACACTAAAAGACAACGCTACAGTTTACATTTTACCTGGTTTAAAGAAGTAGCAAAACTGGATTTTTTCCGAGCCTTGACACTTGATATTTAAGCTCAAAAGCTCACCATGTTGTAGCCAGTTGTTACCAGATACAGTAACATTTGAAATGGGAGCTGTAAAATCGCAACAGATACAATGAGATCATATCACTGGGCAGAAGAGCGTACCTTTCGTAATAAACGAACTCTGGAAAAAGCCGTGCACCTTTGTTTGATCAGTGACGACAGCAGTGCTATTGCATACATAAGGGAATAATGCGTTGTAGGGTACTAAAGTTCCATTTTGCCACATTTTTATATTCGACTCTGTCTTATTGCCAGCTGTAGTGGTGAAGTTAAGTTCGATAGTCCCACTAGCCACATCGCGTTTAGACACAGATTTTGGCTTTAGGGTGGTCTGAAACATCCCTAATAAGAACGAATACTTATATGATTAAATACAGAAATACCTACCGTAGAAGTTGTGGTAGTTCCAGCAGTTGTAGTGGATCCTTTCGTAGTAGTGGTTGGTGGAGTACTAGTGGTAGACGGTGGAAGAGTGACGGGAGGAGGCAAGGGTGAAAAATCTCCCATAATAAGCGTCTCAATAATGTGATGCTCGTCGGTTTTCGTAAAATTAAACTCGAATTGCATATCGGTTGTAATCCCATAGTAAACGCAATCCAGAAACCAGTAAGACAATACTGTAGGTGCTGTGGAGACGTAATTCTTGTCTGCAGCTTTCAGAACTGTATTAAACCGGACGGTATCGGTTACAGATACAAAACCGGCGCGGGTTTCATTTCGTTGAGCGACTACAAGCTGTCCATTAAGCGAGTCTATAAAAATACTTAATGAATTATCTAACTAGTTACTAACTCAATTTAACTCGAACCTGAGACATTGATGAACGTCCCTTGTGAATTTGAAGAAATACATATGAACGATAAATATATTTTGCATACAACCACTCTGATAATATATATACCAGATGTGTACACCGACCGGTTGTATGTAACTGACCAGTCGTCCGTTGTAGACACTTTTTGTATCTACAAAAAAATATTCTATGTTAGTTGTCCCAGTTGAGAGCCCGAAATGGGCAAACTTACTTCTCTGTTATTTTGCGGAATAGCATCGTCCTTCCACGTATATTTAAACGTTTCACCAGTCAACGGCTGCCCACTTTCATCATAAACACTAACAGTACATTGCACAGTGGCCCCCAAAACAATAGGATCATCACATTGCAATTTTAACTCAAACGCCCATCCTAACAGTTTAAAACGGTGGGTGCTCAAAAGCACATATTATTAGTGGCGATGATTACTTACCCAATTCAACACAAACAAGGAGAAAAAGGAAAATTGAAAAAATTCCAGGCCAAAACATTTTGTTAGACCTAAGTGTCTTTTCATAACAAAAAACACCTTGACTGAATGTCAGTGGTAAATTTGGTAAGTGGGGTTAGGAAAATGGGGGAAAAACCTGAAAATATAATGTTTTAAACGACTGTTTTCAATATCGAAGTGCAGAATGAGTCAATGTTCAAACAACTCCCAAAATTCAATTGATTTCGAAAGTTCACTTCGTCATTGATGACGTCACATTGAGAACAATATGAAATTGATTTGCCCGTTAACCACAGCTTTCTAAGTTGTTTGAATAACTGCTTAAAGGGTGGAGCACTAAAATTTCAGTATAGAAAATATCGTTTTAAATACCGGTTTGTTTGCGAAAAAATGTGTTAATAATGCCATTCATAATAGAAATTGTATATACTTTCCTGACTGTGTTTCAATTCCAAATCAAATTAATTCCTGGGTTTCAGGCATTTATTCTCTCTATTTATCAATCAAAATACGTTTCGGTGTATTTTTCCACCATCATCAGTTTTTATGTGTAGCGTTGTTGCTGCTTTAAGCCTTGGCATGCA
>NW_026019116.1:8237465-8267190 GCF_020466585.1 Dendroctonus ponderosae | reverse complement strand
AAAATGCATGCCAAGGCTTAAAGCAGCAACAACGCTACACATAAAAACTGATGATGGTGGAAAAATACACCGAAACGTATTTTGATTGATAGAGACAATAAATGACTTTTTTGCAGAGAAAAATGCATGCCAAGGCGTAAAGCAGCAACAACGCTACACATAAAAACTGATGATGGTGGAAAAGTACATCGAAACGTATTTTGATTGATAAATAGAGACAAAAAATTACTGAAACCCAGGAATGAATTTGATAATAGAAATTGTTAATTACACTTTTTTCAATTTTTCCATTGGTTCCATGGTGCATATGGGAATTACTTTCGGCAATTAATAACACTAACATTTCTTTAGTGATCTGTTTTGGAGTTGGGCTATTCTCATTCTGAACACCCCATTTAATATAGGTAAACACTTAATAATTGAGGGGTTGTTTCTTCTTGAAAATTGGGTCGAAGACAAAACATTTTTCAATTATCCGTCCATCGGTCAAGAAACAATCACTTATACACTTAATGCTATATTTTTGGTAATAAACAATTGATAACTATAAATTCTAGAACTAAAAGGAGAAACCCTGAAACAAAGTGAGACAGTCTTACGATTTAAATGTGCACATTCTTATCAATAAATACAATTCCAATTTTTTCAGAACGAAATATGTAAAAACAGGTTTTTTAACTAAAAATGGAATAAAATTGCCACTAATCAATATAAAGTACATTAATATCTAGAAATCAGCATCAGTGGTAAAAACATTATCTCCGGCCTCGCCAGTAACACCTACTTTCTGGTATTCGCCGACCTTCTTTTCGAAAAAGTTGGTCTTGCCCTCTGTAGATATTATCGACATAAAATCGAACGGATTAGTGACATTATAAACCTTTTCACAACCGAGTTCCATTAGCAGTCGGTCAGCCACAAATTCTATGTACTGGCACATGAGCTTGCAGTTCATCCCGATAAGACTAACAGGCAGTGCATCCGACAGAAACTCCTGTTCGATAACAACTGCATCTCGAATAATGCCCGTCACTCTTTCTTTGGAGGGTTTTTGAACGAGATAGGAGAATAGTAAACAGGCAAAGTCACAATGCAATCCTTCGTCTCTGGAGATCAGTTCATTTGAAAATGTCAGGCCGGGCATCAAGCCGCGTTTCTTAAGCCAGAAGATCGAAGCAAAGCTGCCAGAGAAAAATATTCCTTCGACAGCTGCGAAAGCGACGATTCTCTCTCCAAATGTGGACGTCTTGGAGCTGATCCACTTAAGCGCCCAGTCCGCTTTCCTCCTTACACAGGGAAGTGTTTCAATTGCGTTAAACAAGAAACTTTTCTGAACAGGATCGCTGATGTAGGTCTCAATCAGCATGCTGTACATTTCAGAGTGAATATTTTCGATGGCTATTTGAAACCCATAGAAACATCTAGCCTCGGTTACTTGCACTTCCTGGCTGAATCGTTCCACAAGATTTTCGTTCACAATGCCATCAGATGCTGCGAAAAAGGCCAGCACATGCGATATGAAGTGCCTTTCATTGTTTGTCAGCTTATTCCAATGATCGAGGTCTTGAGATAGGTCCACTTCTTCCGTGGTCCAAAACGAGGCTTCCGCTTTCTTGTACTTTTCCCAGATGTCTGGATATTGAATGGGGAAGATGACAAACCGTCTGGGGTTTTCCCTAAGCAGCGGCTCTAGTTCAGGATCAAACTCTTGATAGTCCTGTCCATCCTGAATGGGCATAGCTTTTTTCCCATTTGCTTCATCTATGATATTGGATTTGCTCGGTGATAGAACAATGCGTTTCACATTGATAGTGAGGGGCTTTAGGTCACCAAGTTCGTTTTCTTTTCCAAAAGCAGGCATGGTGCAGAGATCTATAAAGAAATAGGTAAGGCTAACGGAAAACTACAGCAGTCCCACAAGAGAATACCTGCAGTACTAGCTTACCTGTAACGTAGTAGTCGCAGAGCAATATAATCCAAAGAAAACGCCCCAAATTGTTTCTTAAAACCAACGTGCCGCACTAGAAACCTCAAACTAATTATATTATGACCAGACTGCCGCCAAAACAGGGTTTTTGACAAGTTAAGGCACAAATGAGCAAAGTAAACAATATGAGCGACTGGAAGTGAATCACTGTTTGCTATATTCAATCACAAGCGAAAGACGAGGAGAACAAGTTAACAGTTAGTCATTTGCCTATCAAACAACTGAACCAATATGGAGCTGAATTTGGCGGCAAACAAACTTTATTCCGATGGATTTGATTTCGATCTCTCACCAAGAGCCTACTGCATAGGAGCTATACAGTTTCATTTAGATACATTTTCCTGAACTAAAAAGACTTTAAATTCATAAAAAATTAGATTATTAGGGTTAGGTTCATGGGACACTTTGGACAGGATCCTCACCTATAACCTAACATTTAAAGATAATTCTGAACCCATAAACATAAACAGAAAGTATTTCGTATTTCCACAATAAAAGACAATAGACTAACTAAGTACCCTTTGATAAAACCACAAAGCAAACTGTAAAATGTCTATTGTAAGTTCGTTGCAGCTGCTTCACGTGTACGATAGTGAATCATCAGAAGACGAAGTACCGGGCCCGCGGGTATCCACGAAAAGGTCTCTTAATGAGGACCGAGGACCGGAAAATTCGAAAAAACTATGTACAAGGTTTACATTAAACATCCCTGTTCTAATTGGCAATAATTATGGTCCTTGTAGACTGCCAGTTCCCGAACAATTCGTGGCGGAGAAGCCGGTCGAGCATATAGATGACCCCTGTTTGCACGATGGGAGAATTCGCACTATTCCACACGAGCGTGGATGTTGGGCTGTATTTGTTTACATTCCATGCAAGTGGTTCAAGCGAGCCATGTAAATTACCCGCTAATTTATGTAGTTTCAGTTACCGAAACGTCAGGCGTGAGAGAATTATGTTCCTTTATCAAAGAACTAGTGCCAGACCGTCTCAACTTGCATGTTTCGAACGAGTTTCACATCAGTCTTTCAAAAATCTTGGTCATCAAATTCCATTGGATCAGTTCATTTGTGCAGACTCTAAAGGATAGGATAAACCCGTTCAAAAAGTACTAATCACTGCCGGGTTGCTGTTATCCAACGGTTATCTCCTGCAATATTTGCAGATTTTTTATTCTATTTGATGGCTTAAAAGTCTACTGCAATGAGGAGAAGACCAGAACTTTTATCAGCCTGGAAATTCGATGCGGACACAACACGCTTGTTCAACTGGTTGATGCAGTGGACCGATGCTTGGACGACTTTGAGCTACCCACTTTCTATAAAGTGAGCATTTTATTCACCATTTGAAACGTGAGCAGAATGTTTATGTTTTAGAATCCATCTTTTCACATGAGCATCGCTTGGTGTGCTGATGATAAGCAAGAGGAACTGGAACCATATCTAGCACAATTCAGCGACAAGCTTGAAGAGCTAAAAGAGGCTTTTGATCAAGATAACTGGTATCTGTTTGCTGAGCTCATAATGTGCAAGGTGGGAAATAAGATTTTCCAATTTACATTACAATAGATTTAATTCAGGAAAAATTAGTGCATCTCATCACATTTTGCCACTAGCCCTAAAAGAGAACTTTGTAATGCAGCTGAATACATTTGAGTCGTTTTCTATGTATACCTTCGACTACACGTTCAATGGCCTTAACCACCGGTGAATCAGGCACTTCTTCGAAGAAGTTTTTCCCTTCATCACTACATTTGGCTATTTTCGGGTCCAGCGGCAAACTTCCCAAAAACGGAATGGTCAGGTCTTCACACATTTTCTTGGCGCCTCCTGTTGTAGGTTTAAATATTTGGGAGGATTTCTGGAAATTCAAGCATCAATCCCTGACCAGAATCTGATATAAAGGGATTTACTTGGCAGCAGGGGCAAATAAATTCGGCCATATTCTCCACCACTCCCAAGATATTTATCTTCGATTTCCTGCAAAAGTCGATTTCCTTTCTCACATCTAATAGAGCAACTTCCTGGGGAGTTGTAACGATTACAGCCCCAGTTAAGTCCGCTTGCGATAAGTAGGTTATAGCCGAAAGATGTTCATCCGATGTTCCTGAAACACGCCTTTGCCATAAACGAGAAAATATGACTTAGTAGCCTAAACCTGGAGGTGTATCCATTAACAAGTAGTCCAAACTGCCCCAATCCACCTGACTTAGAAACTGCCTGATCATTCCGTTCTTTTTGGGGCCTCTCCAGATGATTGCGGAGTCTGGCGAGTCCAAAAGAAACCCTATTGACATAACGGAAAGGTTGTCGTCCACATACTAAAAATTCAAAAACACTTTAAACGGATTCTAGTATTGATTTGGATGACTTACCACTGGAGACCAACCGGAGCCCGATTGGTGTACTTGTTCATCAAGGACGCCTAAAACTCTTGGCTGCGATGGACCGCAAATGTCTATGTCTAATACGGCAATCTAAAAAACAAATTTATTTGAAATTACCGATAGAGCAATCAATATTAGAGCTGGAATATTATCATTAGTCAACACCCTGGGACTGTATGTGCCGATTCATGTGGTTGCAAGTACAACTATGAGAATCTCAAGGGAGCGCCTGTAACTAGCCAGGTTTGTGATTAAATAATATCGCTTGCCCAATTGCAGGAAAGATCAGTTATACTTTACATCAGCAACAATTGTCCCATAAAATTTTCAGCTCAGAAACCATATTCTGATAAAGGGTTTGGGACAGAATTAATATAACTATGATCTTTGGCCATGAGAAGGAGCAGATACAACCGAGTAAGTTTCTCACATTTTTTTCACTATCACTAGCAGCTAGAGCCCTGCTGAGAAGGGCAGTGACGGTGCTTTTCCCAACCCCGCCTTTCCCTGAGAGGACCAGTATCTTGTTTTTTACTGCCTGTAAGCTAAAAAGATGCGCAAATGCTTAGAACCTATGTATTATCCTTTTGAGTCATAGTCACCTTTCTTTTACTTGAGCTATTCCAGGATCTGGTCCTTTTGGAGCAGTAGAGCAAATATTCTGGTTGGGACAGCCGGCGCAAGCTGATGCCTTGCCAGCCTGGTCACTTTCAGTCCCAGGACAATCTGGAACATTGAGCATTCTTCCGAATAATGTTCACTTTGGAGTGATATGCGAAAACTTAAAAAGCAAAAGCATACTTACGTTCAGGGGCCGTCTCCGGCTTAACCACAGCACTTGCCATAATGTAAAGAGAATCACAGGCTAATTATTAGTTTTACCTCCGGTTTTAATCATTTATTTGTTTACGTCTCGTCCTAAACGTTTGAAGGTTTCAGGTTAAGTTTCCTTCTCCGTTTGGCGTTTAAATTACACTTCCTGTTGCGTAGGCCAATAGTTTGATAATCTGTGGCGTCTATCAATACTACATTAACCTCACTTTGGTCTCATCGGTCTCATCTTATTTACTTTTGGCATGTTTATTTCTAATTTCCATTTTAAGTCAATAATAATCTAATCTTAAAATGTACTTAAATCATACTACTGATAATTGAAATGCAATGTTTGCCCGGTTTTTCGGCTTCTTCGTCAGAACACACAGTCGGGTTGAGATGGCAAAAATTAAGACTTTTGCTTTTATCGACCTGGAAACAACCGGTTTGCCCTCAATGGAGCTCAACAGAACGAAAATCACCGAGCTGACGATACTGGCGATCCAAGCTGACCACTTGGAACTGGGGTGTTTGCCCCGAGTCCAGAACAAGTTGACTTTGTGCTTCAATCCCAGAAAACTAGTCAGTTATGATAGTGAAAGAATTACCGGTAATTGCACTATTAACAACAGAGCAATGTTCCTTCAGTCGAAGCATTCACAATGTGTTGTAGGGCTTTCAAACGAAGCCCTGGAGTACTTGAGCCCTTTCAGTGAGGGTACCGTGACGGCCCTCAATGAGTTCCTCAAGCACAACCCGACGCCGATTTGCCTGGTGGCACACAACGGCAATAAGTTTGACTACCCCATTTTGAGGACGGAGATTGACAAGAAAGGACAGAAGTTGCTTGATGGTAGGACCAAACCAAAGTCCCGTGAAAGTGGCTAATATTTGGGGCTTTTAGGTGTTGTATGCGTGGATTCGTTGGAGGCCTTTCGGCAGCTGGACGTCGCATCACCTGAGCCAACAGCGCAGCCCGAGCCTGCAGCTGTTCCCTTAGAGTTTCGAGACGACTTTGACGCCCTGTTGTGCAAAGCGGCGGATGAGTGTGACGCCCGACCTCGGGCGGGGTTGAAACGGGCACTGGAGCTACAGAAAGTCAATGAAACCACGCCGCATCGGTCTGATGAAAGATTGGGATCGGGGGACTTACTTGACGAAAAGGCGAAGGAGTCGTTCAGTGAACGTGTCACATCCAAAAGACCGAAGCTGGTCAATTCCCGCAAGAAACTAGACTTTGGGTAAGTGTTTTCACTCATGCAGAGCATTCTGAAGGCGCACTTGCCTGAAATATTTAAGATTAATACCGCTGTTCGATATTTGATCGTGAAGCTGATTTTGTTAAATTACTTGTTTTAGTTAGTAAAGTCGGCAATGTACTAAAACGTTCGTTTAAATCCCAGTTTAGACGTGCTTGTTCATTTTACCTGGTTTACGCGGTATTTTTAATTATCTTTTGTTACTCTTTGATGGGCAGGATCCATTAGCATTAATGTTTGGCTTTGTAATTAATAAAATTTTGAAATATTTTACTCTCCTTTGTAGGCGTGACATTTGGTTCTTGTATGGTGCATTGATGAGTTTATTCGGTCTTTTATAGAGTGAGCTACAAGCTAGAAGACGTGTACCAGAGGCTGACCAATAAAGTAGCTGAAAATGCCCATCAGGCGGAAAAAGACGTGATTATGCTGGCGCTAAGTGCGGCAAGTCTGGGCGAGCGGTTTGTGAACTGGGCTAATGAACATTCGCGAATGTTCGTGGACATTCCCATGATGGTGCCAGGAAAGAGAATTGGAACGTAATACGGGTAGGCCGAAAAATGAGTGTTTTGTGACTTTTTTTTGAATATACACGGTTTTATCTATTGCAAGGGTGAGTTTGGCAACAAAACAGATCCAGATCCGTTGGGTAATGGGTGAAATTACAGATTCTCGGGCAATTTTATAGTGTAGTTAATCACCGGTGAGTAACTAAACTAGAAAATTACCCGAATTCGCGTATTTGGCGTCAACCACCAATCCCCCAAATAAAACGCCAGCGGCTTCGCTGATTTTACTTTTAGAAGACTAAATAATATACTTAATTCACATTAATAATAGAACGAATAGCATTAGTGAAAAATCAGTCGTTTTTGCCAACATTCGTCCGCTCATCTGCTGGATGTGATTTGGAGCCGCTCTCCTGGTCCACGTACATCTGCAATTTAAAAGGTCCGCCTATACTCAACTGAGGGTTGGGGCGCGGCGGCTACACACCTGGAGGTTTCTGAGCTCGTGCATGGCAGCGCTGCCCTCAGAAGAGGCCAGCGAAGCCGATAGCGGCGAAGAGTGCTGAGGGCTGAGCCCTCCAGCCGCTGTGGTGGTGGTGGATGAGGCCTGCACTTCGTGACAGCTGGATGTGTCCGGCGAATGAGTGCGGCGGCGGGCCGCCTCCAGCTCCAGTCTTTGGCGCAGCTCCAAAAGGCGCTCCTCTAGTGTGCGATTGATCGCCAGTTGCGTTTGATACTTGCTCTCCACAGCCTGGAAAATCATCCAATTGTTCAGTTAGGTTGCGGTGGGTTTTTTCCCGTCAACACTCACCTCTACCATTGACTCGCGCTCCTCATTCACTGCGGCCAGGAGGCGTTTCTGGTTTGCTATTGTTTCGTCTTTGGCGCTGGCCGCATGCTCCTGGTCGTTGATTCGCGCCCTGAACACCTCAATTGTGATGGTTTTGGTCTCGATCACTCGCTGCAGGACTACGGAGGAAACCCATCAAGCACCCACCCCACTTAGTAGCAATGAGTACCTTTCACTTCCTCTCGATAGGTTTCTGAGAGCTGGCGCAGCTCCTCCTCGGTCTGCCTCTTGGAAGACAACTGATCCAGTTTCTCGCGGTACTTGATGTGCAGCTCGCCCATCAGCAGCAGCTCGCCGTTGACGCGCTGCAGCTCCTGTTTCAGTTTTTCGCCCGCCAGCGCCTGTTCTCTTGCCACCTAGTGATAGTTGGGTGAGAAACCGGCAAGCAATAAAGGGCTGGGATATTCACCTTGCCTTCGGCAAGGGCGTCCAATAGGACAGCCTCGGCCTGCTGTCTTTCCTTATCCACGTGATTACACTTCGTCTTGTAGTTGACGATGTCCGATTCCAGCTTCCGATTGCTCTCCCGGAGAATGCTGTTCTCATCAGTCAAGTTCTTGCACTAGAAGGTTTCATCAGGGCCAACGCATGGACAGCAATCATCACTTACCTTGTCCTCCATGTAATGCATAGTGCTGGTCAGCGTCGTTTGCTCGTCCATCATTTCTCTTCGGTAGTCCTCCAGCTGTTTGCGCAGGTCGTCGATTTCCTTCTGTTTCAGCTGCACTTGGTCTCTCTAAATCGACACATTACGGCACTTTGGCACGCAGATTGGAGTTTCACTCAACTTACCAAGGCCGAATTGTACTCCTCCAGCAGTCTGGTGTTCTTGGCATCGGAAAGGAGCCTCCGATTGCGGTAGGCATGCGTCTCTCGACGGTGCCGCTCAAAGAGAAACTGCTGATAGATCAGCTGCAGCTGATCCTTCAGCGCGTTGTTACTGTCCACTGTGGCCACACAGTTCTCAATGTATCTAGAACGAGTGGCAGCCTTGAAACAACACGCCTTGCCTAAGGCTCGCAGTAAATTTGCTTTTATTCGAACAAAAGGTGTAGTTTTTATGAATTGTTGAAGATGATTTGAGCGACTTGGTCAATTTTGCACTGTCGTGCTTCACCTTCCGTAAGGCTCGCCTTGGGTTTCATTCGGAAAAATGCTTAGTCCCCCTGGATTAATGAATTTTGTGACCTACTTGTCCAAGATGTCGTAGAGGGAAGGCTTGTAGGGCTCCATCCCCTGGTGGAGGGCTGGCGCAGGACTGGGGGTGGAGCTGGGCCTCATTTCCGGCGCCTCCTCCTTGAGGGAGGGGAATATGTTGAGGAAGAGATGCTCGTAGGGCATCGGCCAGAACACTTCGGTCTGCGTGGCCGAGCTGGTAACCGGGAAATTCTGCAACAAGCCATCAAAAAGTCGGTTTAGAGAGAACGAAATCATGTGCAGGTTTACCATTTTCTTTGCCTTCATGTCCAGACCGTTGGAGTGAGTCGACGCCTGGTCACCAGACAACGTCTCCTCGTCCGTCTCGTAGAAGGGGCGGCTCTTGTTGCCCTTCGCGGGCACATGCGGGCTCTTTTTCATGTCAGGGCAGGAGTTGGCGCGCCTCACCGTCAAATTCGTCGTCGCAAACGAGATTCCTATTTTGCCTCATTAGCGGCTTTGTTCATTTATATTAGCGGTTTAATTACCATTTCCCGGGCTGCTGCCCGTGGAAGTTTCCACTCGATCCGGCTCAGTGTTGCACTGGCTGTGGTAGCGATAGCGGCGAATTCTCTTCTTGAAGTTATCAATGGACTTGGAGTTGGGCATGTGCAGGCCCCCGACCGCACAGGGCGAGCCCTGCTCGACTTCCTCCCCGTCCTTCGCGCCTGATAATTAACCAAATACAATATGATACCTAATCGTCTTTACAGTTCAGGCGCTTACTCTCCTCAAAGTCCGCCCTTTTCCTGGTTACGCTCAGCCTGCCGGCCGAGCTGGAAATAGTGCACACCTCCTCGTCCTCCTGACTGATGGGCGAGTCCAATCGCTGCCGATTCGACTGGTCCGAGTTGATAATCTTCAAAGGACTGCTAGGAGGCGGCTTGGCGCCGCCCAACCCATCGCCGCCCTATAGACAAGCGCAGCGTAACCAACCAGGTAGGTGCATAGCCAATCAAAACTGACTCCCCAAATCACCGAGACTCACCTGCGTGGCGTGGCGCTCTTGCGACAGCTTATGCGCCAAATGTTGGCTGATTGAGGCAAAGCCCGTATTGGCCGCGGGAAAAACGAAAAGCGACGGCTCCTTCCGCATCGGCGACGAAGGCACGCTATTGGTCGGCGTGGTACTGAGGGCGAATCCGCTCGAATTGCTTCGAAACGAAGTCAGCGCGCGTGCCACGTTTGTTTTTGTCAAAATTTGCGGACCGGGATTGGTAGTGAAGTCCTGAAAGCGTAGGCGTGGCGTGATTGATGAATGACGGCCGAAACGAGGAGATAATCCTTAATCCAAACAGGCGCAAAGCAAACAAAACACCGAACAACACCCGGGTAGTGGGGGCAGAAGTTACGACTTACCCGTATGGGAGTGGTTTCGGGCGTGGCCTCTATGGCAGCTTCAGGCGGCGAGCCTTCTTGACTGAGCGGGTAGTTGACTCGATTGATCAGCGCCTAGAAAACCACATTTTTATCTTGGCATTTTAGTGGTCACATCCTTTACCGGTCGTTGCCGATGGGCGTCGCCCATCGGCAAAGGATGCACCACTTGGAACATCTGGCTGGGCGAGAAAAACGACCCCTCATTCCCAGACATTTGCAAAGAGGCCAGGCTGCGGATGTTCTGCTGATGGTAGGCCGCATCTGCAATAATAACCCGTTTATAATGGGCTTTCCTTCAAATTGGGCGCATCCACCATTCGATGTAGAACCACCCATTGAATTCATCGTGCCCGATCTAGAGCGGAACTCTGTGGTGTTCTGGCAAGTGTCGTGCGGGCAGCGATCCGTGATGTCCAGACTGAACCGTTCGCACTCCACTATAACGTCGTGCACCCCCATTTTCTTCCACCTAAAACCCAAGAGTCACTTAGGAGATCAGTCATATAACCAGTCGGCAAACTGGCCTTTCCGTCGTAGTTTCGCTTTCTTTCGAAGTAGTCACCAGCGATGGGTGCATCTTCACAGTGTCCATCATGGGCTGAAACATCAGCAAATTATTGCCACTACCACGCAGGCAAGTAAGGGGGGGTACCTTAATGGTGTGGTAGAAAACTGGGTTGTTGCGGTCCTTAAAGTGGCTCTTCAGGTAGCAGAGGAAGTTGCAGGGGTACATGCCGTAGAGGCGCAGGAACAGAGCGTACAGCGCCACTTGGAGGTGGATCATTTGGTCTTCGCCCAGTTTTCCGGGCACGTTGGAGTTCCAAGCCGCCAGGCGCCTACAAAAAAATTAAAACCTCCACCACACGGTTTCCCGCATAAACCTGCCACTGACCGGAAAATATCAAAAATCTCCTCTAAGTAGTGCTCGCCAATGCTCGAAGGGAACATGGGCAGGAGAACGATCAGGATCAGCAGGGCACTGATCAGCGGCAACAGCTCAGTTTCGTTCTGCAAAAACGCGAGGTTTCAAACTAACCCAGGCAATTCAGCAACGACTTGCCTTAAGAAAATTCAGCAACTCCCTAAACAGGACATGCTCAGGAAGTGTTATCAGCCAGGTGGGTTGGCTTCTGGCAATATGCCCCAGCAGGGTGAGGGCCTGAATGCGCACCTTTAGGTCGGTTTTGCGGCTTTTGATGGACTCGCATAGTCTGAAACAGGAAGGCTACTGCTCAAACGGCCACGGATTCTGGCAGGACTGACCTGTCGAAGAGGAACTGCTGATGGGGTTCGCGTAGAGTGATAATCACCTCCATGCAGCGCACAGAGTTGCTGGACAAGTAATAATCGTAGAGCCCGTTGATCAGCCAGGACTCGTGAACTGAAAGGGGAACATCCATCAGTTGAATGATGTTTTCAACTTTGATGGCAAACCGCTCTGACCTTTGGAGAACTGTTCCCGAATGCTGTGCTTGATGTTCTCCACCACTTCCTTGTTGCCCGACTCCAGTTTCTCGAAGAAATTGTCGGGGTGAGACATCGTGCGAGCGCTGAGAGGATAAAAGGCGATTCAAGCAGCAAACTCCCGCAGGTTAGAATTTGAGCTGGGCATGTTGGGTAGATGGCTGGATGGTTACTGATTCAGCTGCACGTCTACAAATGAACAAGTTCAACCAATGCCTTCGCACCTAATCGCGGAAATAATTAAAAACGTCTTGAAGCAACAAAGCGTTGCAAGCAAACGTTAACTGCATTTAAATAACGGATAATTAGGTGCTTTTAGGGGTTCATTATCGGAAAATATCCCTGCTAAATCTGTTGCGGTCAGTTTAATAGCGATATTTTCGAGGGAATTGCGAAAATTACCTACGGAAAGGGAGATTGCTTCGCACCCGGACGATATCTGTCAAAAACAAGTCCGAGTTCGGGGCGAACAGCTGATCGTTGTTCTGACAACCACAGCACCGTCCAGTGCCCTAATATACCTTCCCTCGTCTATCCTGGATAATCATCAGCTAATTTTTGTTGTTATCCTTGTTGGTGCGCTTAGCGCGAATCATCGACCAATAGTAGAACTGTCTTTGTCTAGCTTACAGATGATTTTCCAGATTAATTGTTTAATGTTTGCTTTATATATCTATTTTGATTTTCTAATATTGGCTAAAAATTGATAAATATTTTCAACACTCAGCTAGATTTTTTTACGGCCCGTGTTATTATTCTAAAATACCCTCAGTCATAACGAGTTATTTGGAGACAAAGATGCAACGTATTTACTAACTCTAAACTGGGGATTTTGGTATCATCGATTGGTAACCTTTCCATTGCGGCTCGCCATTTTGTTCAGTACTTAGAATAGCCAGAGACAAGTAAGGTTTCTTCTCCATTTTGGTGAAATGCGTTTGTGCAAATCGAAAACGGCGAATGCGCTGATTTTCCACGTTGGTGATGAAAATTTTATGAAAGTGTTGTTAAGTGTGAGGTGATTAATGTGAACGTGTTATTTGTGATTCTCCATTATTATGGATTTGGGTATAAAGCAGCTAACCAGGACAGCTTGACGACAAAATGGCGGATCCTCAAAAGCAGGTATTTCTAGTTTCATAATTTTACCTGCACAAATGCCTCAATTATGTAAATCTATTGCTGGTGAATTAGTCGTTTGAGGAGGATCATTTTTTGGCATTTTGTTGCGATCGAAAAAAGCAGGCTGGCTGTGAATTTGGCTTCACTCGAACATACCGATTTAACTTACATTAATTAATGAAGATTTGCGTAATTTTTCTCAAGATTTCTCAATATTCACGACATAAATCGGGCTAAGGATTTAATGGCATATCAGCCCTAAACACAACAAATATTAATAAACGATTTATTTAAAAAAAATTGGATGGAATTGACAAACGACCTAATAGTTAAACTAATACATAAATAGGATATGAATTGTTTAGTCTCTTACACAAAAATATAATCACAAATATTGTATATAATAAAACGTTTCAACAAAACAAAAAGGCCATCAAGGTAGTGTTAAATTACCTTTGAAAAGAGAGAATTTGAATAGAGCGTAAAACAAGCCGAGAGTATTTAGATTTTTCGCCTTGAAAACCTACTGTGAAGTGAAAACTGGAGCTGCACTCAATTACTTGACCTTTTGCTTCCTGAGCGTTTTGTTCGTGTTTTGGTCCACTTCGGGCAAATCTGACTCTTCAGTCTTCTTTGCTGAAAGCATACACTATAAGTATGTTGCTTGTACCACCTATTAACCGCTACTTACTTTTCTTTGGCTTGTCCTTCTTGGCAACTTTTGACTTAGGGACGGGCTGCACTGATGCAACAGTCTCGCGACTTCTGCTAATCTCCTGACTGATCACTTTGAAAATCAGGTACATTTGCAGCAAAATAATGCCGGCTAGAGCGGAAAATCGAATAGTGGGGGTGTTGAACTGGCCGGCTTTAATGTCCAGGCTCTGGTTTTCCAACAACGCTAACCCATACCATAAGGTCAAGACAGCTAGGATTATGCTGCCAAGTCGAGCGACTATTTGCAGGACTGTCGACGACAATCTAACCACTAGAAGTAGATTGATGAATGATTGATTACGGTGACGTTATTTGGGACGAACCTCTGGAGAACTTCTCCTCTTTGTCCACTGTTTGGAGCAGCTGCGCCAAATGGAAGACCCATTCGGCCAGATGGTGAAGCACCAGCAACACCAATAGAAGCCGGTTGAAGCTGGACAAGCAAAATTTGGGTTTAGCAACAGATTTTCGAATGTTTAACGCAAACACTTACTTGAGCGCATAGGGCACAGCGACCAGCACCAAGCCAGCCAGACTATGGAGAGCTTTATTTGTCCACTCCTCCTTCTTGACCTTTTGGAAATAGAGCTCGGGCAGCTCGTGCAAACTGTAGCTCAACTGGATCAATAGATACATTTTGAAAGTGAAATACATGGGAGCTGGATACTCGGACCATATTCGCGAAAAATCAGGAATGACGTGCTCCTTCAAGACTGCAATTTAATTGATCACCTGAAGACATATGCGGTTAGATCTAGACATTAGTCTTACCGATGTCCAGGCCCCAGATGGCTGATATTAGGTAGAAGGCAAACAGCTGGCCGCTAGTGGAGAATACAGCCAGCTTTGACTTGGAGAGGTGAAGTTTCTTAGTGATTTTATCCAATAGATATTCCTGGATGATGGCGTGCACGATCACGCAGATCAAGCTATAGAAGAAGACCACTGCGCTGTCTTTCAGTCCGGGCAAGTAAAGCGGCAGTTCTGTGGGTTTTTCGCCGGTCACATTATGATGTGCAATTATGAAAACTGATGCCAAAGGTGAAGTTGCCTGGAAAATAAGGCAACTTTAACTAAAACAAATCTGCGTTAATGCGACAGATTTAGTTGGTTGTAGAGCTCAGGAAGAGCAAGTGAAAGGGGCCCATATGTTGTCCATTTGACATTGTCCTAAGACAGTTGAAGCGCGCTGGGCAGAGGGCAGGCTCTCAGCAGAAGCATACAGTGTACTTGATCATATCCTGCCCTAGTTGGGGCTATTTATTATGGTGGAGGACCCCATTGGGCATTTAAGATTCACCGCTTAACTGACAGTGTTTCATTAACGGAATAATGAAAGGGTTGCTCACCTGCACCATCAGCCCTATAACAAACACCATGGCCACACAAGATACGATATCCGCATGATTTTGTATAACGAATTCATGACTTAGAATGGGCGGATTCTTGTTCGCAGATTTCCTCACTGGCTTGACCATTGTGGAATTATCGCAGTCCAATGGAACGGGCCTGACAACTGGTACCTTATGCCACGACCGAACACGTAATACACATCAACAAATCACTGTTGAAGGGGAATATTGAAAAATACCGCAACATTTGCCACGAAGTGACACGTTGTGACATGCCAAGTGACAACTGGTTTTGGCACACCCTTGCCACATTGTCGGGGTGTAAGGGAATTTTGTGTTTATTTGTGCTTTAAGAACATATATCAAGCAGTATGACGAATAAAAGTGTGGAAACGGTTAAAATCCACAATACACGCCACAATTCATACGGCCGTTTTTGCTATGAAGCGGATTGTAAATAGCATAAGGCAGGTGCTAGAAGTGGCTCGTAGGTGACGTCATCGGAGCGCAAGACATTATTTAAAAAATCTTTTAATAAAAAGTCAAAATAAATTTTGCAAAACATTAATTGTGTATACCCCTTTTGCTTACTTATGTTAAAAAGTTAATTTAATTTCGGAATAGTCCATTGATTACCTTCAACGTAACAGAAATATGAAAGGCTAGTGACAACGTCGCATTTTTGAGTTGACTTCATCTATATGCCGACTAAGGGCGACCACATACGCAAATTTGGGCTTCAAATCCGACGATCAAATAGGGTGGCATCAATTGATTTAAAAACAAAGTTGTCATCCTGATTGCTTTACTGTCTTATTATTTTATTGTCGTTTCCTATAGGACTACTTAGATTTTCGACTTTGCCATTTTTTAATTATCGTCTTTTACTGTCGGTTTCCAATAAGAACGCTCGTTTTTACATCATTCCAGAGATAACTAAATGGTCTTTATTCGAAGTTTCTCAAGAACCATTCGAGCCAGAGAATTCGTTTTGGCATCGTTGGATAGAGAATTGGATAGGGGGGGTCATGACCCCCCCCCCCTGGATCCGCCCTTGAGTGACTTGAGTGAAATATTGATTAAAAAAAGTCAATATCAGCAACATTAATATATTTAATCTAACCAATAAATTAATTAATAAACAGTGATGAAATAAAATAATTAAAACTTAACAAAACGAACGATAATTTGGCTGAGTAGCTAAGAAAGGTTCGTACAGTGCCAATCGTTATTCAAACACGGTTTTCCAGGTTTTTCCCCCCAAAAGTTAGCAACGGGCACCGTATCACCAAATCACACTAACTGTTAAAATACTCGATATTTATCATATCTTGATGGTTTATTGTGCTCGTTCATAATACCCTAAGCGTAAAGGAGCAATTCATTTGAACTGCTCGGGCCCATTTGGATAAAAACGGCCCTAAGGTGGAGTGTTCATGTTTATATCCCCGGTTAAAGAAATTAATTTACATGTCATGGAATGAAAGAATCAATGGCTCAATTTCCTAAGATGGATAATTAATAATAGCACAACAAATGGTAAGCCCAGGAGGTAAAAGCTCTAGCTGCGGTTTAGAAAATCGCACAGTTCCCGCATCACGCTCATGTTCTCGTGCATGTAGGCCTTGGTTTCCCACAGCATGTTGCACAATTTTTCGTCCGATTTCTCGTCCATCGCCACGTCCTCGGACAGTTGAGGAGAAAATCGGAAATAGGGAATGCCTAAGGAGGAGCACCAGGCGCGCGCTCGATCCACCACCCTTCCGTCACTGCTGGTGGCCTAATCCATAATGAGAGAGCAGGGTTGATTCATTATTCCCAACCTTACTTACTTGATCCACCAGCAGAGTGCCCAAGTTTTGGATGCCTAGAACAATTTTAGTGGTATCCCAGATGGATCCCGGCCGGAATACATCGACCTCCTTCAGTTCCGTGACGGGGATGACTCCTGCAAGCGAACAACATCACCCTAAATGATGGACAACGGGCGATTTCACTTTTAGTACCTGTGCCCAGACTGACCACAATCGAGACCGGGCAACTCTCATCCTCTTTGCCGCACCCTCTCAGCGCCAAACAATGCTCATGGATTTCGGTGAGGGCGTCCAAAGTGGGATTGTTCGCAATCAGACCGCCGTCTAAATAGCGCTGGAACAGCCTGGAATCCAAAGAATTATATAATGTTGGCGAATTTATAGCGGGGCACACACCGATAGTATGTGGGAGCGGCTCCAGTGGCTCGAGCCACCTGCCAAACGAACTGCTGCTCGGGCGGCGGCGGCAGCTCATAGGGCGAGTCATGTTTCACGCCCAGAATGTTGCCTGGACTGTTGTAGTTGCGGAACAGATGCAGCTCGGCTGGCTTCCTATCGACCAGCAGCCCCGTCACCATCACCTAGAGGTTCGAAGTCAAATGGAGCGTCCAACTCAGATAGCATTTGATATTCTATGAATATCCCAGAATGTTCAAAAAATATACGGAACAATGCGGGAATATCCTGGCAATATACATGGTGGAACATTCCTAACATGAATGTTTATGGAATATACATGCATGTATATTCATCAAAGTTCATAAAAAGTATATCCTAGGTATGTACATATATGTACATATTGGGTATATGTGCAGATGAACATGCCAGGTATGTACATATTGTGTATATGTGCAGGTGAATATACCTAGTATATATATATTCTGGGAATATAATTTTGCTATGTGGGAATGAGAGTCCGGCACCCCTACCTTCGGGAATCTGATGTCCGACATGACCGTCTCAGGGCCAAAGGTATCTTTCATGACGTTCTCCAGGTTCTCGCTGCAGTAGGGCCGGCCGCCGATAAACGTTTTCTCCTTGAGGCGAAAGTACAGGCACTGGCAGTCTTTCATCGTCTTCCCGGCCGCGATTCCTAGATAGTCTGGAGTTTGCAGCCGAAATCGGTAAGCGGAATAAAACCTTTGCCCTACCTAAGGCCAGAATCCCGCCAGTGCTGGTGCCGGCCAGCCAGTCAAAGCACCGGTTGACCGGCTTTTGGAAGGTCAGTTCGAGCTCGAGCAGCATTTGCACGAGCACCAAGCCCCGGATTCCGCCCCCGTCCAAGCAGAGCAGCCGCCCCTTTTTCGGAAACTCGCCCCGCTTGTGCTTTCGAGCGGCCTCCTCCATCCCAGCCACCGCTAGCATTTGATTTAGGAAGTCTCGATTGGCTGGGCCGATTACCTTTGGCGGGGGGATTCCATCGTAAGTGCCATGCTGCTTGCAACCGTCCGTGCAGCCGACCATGTCGGCCCTACAGCGCCGGGCTCCAACAGCATGCAGGTAATACAGTAGTTTCGGCTCCAGTTCTGCAATCGTTCAGTGTGTTCAAATTGATTGTGTTGGTGGCCAAAAAAGTGCGACAAACCTCTGGACATCGCATGCCTGGGCGATTCTCCAGCATTATTCAAAACGTCCAGGTCGGCGCCAAACACTATCAGCGCTTGAAGGATTGGCAAGTAGCCCTTTTTCACCGCCGAATGGATCGGCCGGTTGCCTTTGAGGTCGGGCATTTCGGTTTTGGCCTGGTGACTGAGCAGCGCCACTACACAGTCCAGCCTGCAAGCGCCCCCACATAAACACAAAGCCCCCGCCATCCAATGGACCGAACAGGTCTACATACCTGTTCCTATCCACCATCACATGAAGCGCGGATTTGCCCTCAAAGTTTACCGCATTGATGTTGCAGTTGGTTTCAATCAGCGCTTCGATGACGGAGCGCGACTTGGCCCAATGCACGGGCGTGCCGCCGTTCTTCATGTCTTCCAGGTCCAGAGTTCCCGGGTTGTCCTGCAGGAACAGGCCAACGTAGCAGGGTTCCGTGTAGTCGCCGTCCCCAGTTGCCTGCTTGTTCACATCGGCTCCTGCCAGCAGGAGGGCTTGCACGCAATCGGTATTATCGGTGAAACAGGCCATGTGCAGGGGCGTGTAGCCGTTCTTGTTGCGCGAATTCAAGCATTTTGGATCAGAGCCCTGCGCCAACGTCTGCAAAGCCAGCGGATAATTCACACGACAAATACCTCACCAGTGTTCGGCAAAAATTAATTTTTCATATTGAGTTTACCAGATAGTCACTTACCGAGATAATTTCTTTGGTGCTGCTGGCAGCGTAATGAAACACCGAGTTGCCCTCAAAGTCCACATGTTCCAACGAGCAATTGGATGCCACCAGTAGCTGGACGGTCTTAAGATTGCGAGTGGTGATGGCGACTTGTAAGGGCGACATTCCCTTTTGGCTGTCGCTGCTGTTGAGGAAACAGTTCACTTGGGGATTCCTCAAGCAATCGTGGAGCGCACAGTAGGCGGCGATATGCGCCAAGGTCCAGCTCGGATACTCAAAGATGATGTCGCAAAGTTTCTGCAGCCCGTTCACGTTGCACATCTGAAACAATTGGGCCTCAAGCACTGCTACGCGCCGCCATTGGTCACTACCAACCTCTTTGGCGATCTCAATGAAAACGGGCAGTTTTTCATGAAGGGCTATAAACTTTATTTCGGCATCTTCCAGGTTATTAGCGCGATACAAGCTGGTTAAAAAAACCGGTTAGTCGAAGCGCCAGCGAAGTATCTTCTGATGGAACCCACCTGAATGTTTGGACGAGTGTTTCGGTGGTGGGCCGATGTAAAACAATCTCGAACGTGGGCTTTTCGTTTCGGTTGTTGGTCTTCTGGGGCCAGTAGAGGATCAGGCCGTCTTCCCGCATCTGGATCTCTCGCGAGGTAAACGCGGCTGACTTGACATCCAGCACGCGGTCGGGCGGCGTTTCAGAGTTGAGGAAACTTTTCAGCACTGGAACATTGAATATAAATTTCAGATGCTCTGTAGTTTCTCCCCCAACTTTCTAAAATTTACTCAAGCACGAGAATATAGATCGGTTTTCCTGGAAAAGCTACTATAAATATAAAACCCGCTATTTGCTGCCAGTGGGTGCTTGTTGAAAATATAACTTTTCTGCTCCAGTACCCGCTTAATGTCGAGTCGAACGCCATACTGTATATAATAAACCAACTGTTTGTCGGTTCAACTGCAAGACAAATCTCTTCCAAATATTCAACGGCAAAGTGAAACAGCCCATAGACCAGCACAAAAGCACACTTGCTTGCTCGCTATCGCTAAAAAGTCATCGTCCAGTTTACTTATCGGATAAGCGCTTGTTGTTGACTTATTATGTCGTTATTCCCTGATGTATCGACCACCTTTAAAATGCAACGGGGGCGCAAAAGAAGGCCAAATGTCCAGCATCACAATGTTTTACTTACCATCAAGTCCTGCCTGTAACATTGTTGTGCTGATGCTATTTGGTAAACAAAAGCGAATTTCTTATCAATTATGCAGCAAACACTACGTTTGAGGATATCGCGATTAGCACGGCTGGTTATTGGCGCGAATCATTAATCCGAGGGAGATTTTCGAAGGAATTCCAATCACTTTTTGCACCTTGATCTTCGCAATTTAGCTCTAAATTGTCGACTAATTATGGGGTTATGACTGATTGTTTAATGTCAACTTGACACTTTTTATTTTTGTAATTATTTGGCAAGTTGGCAACTAGGCTCAGACCCTTGAGGGTCCACTCAAATTAAACCAACAATACCAATCAATTTCTTTATAAAAATTACTAGAAAAAAGCCCGGTTTTCTGCTGAAAACTAATAAACGGCCAATAGATACGAAGTGAATAATTCAATCAATTAACTGGGGCAAACGGAAACTGCGTGCCTCATTGCCAAACCAGCCAAACTCAGTTTTCATGTGCCAGATGTCAGATTTGCGATTTGCCATTGACGTTACAGGTTATCTGGACAATTTCCCAGTTTATAGACATACTTTCGCAATTACCCTCTTTTATCGCTTCTCAAACTGCACTAGAGGCTAAGCGACATGGCCGGATATAACGAGGAATACGAGCAGGTAAGCGCAAGCACTCACCTTCATCAGGCCTGAACAAGCCCCCTTTAGCTCACTAATCATCAAAAAGCACCTACCTGCATGCTTGGCCGGAACTAAGCCCATTGGAAGCGGGCACAGCTCATGTTCGCCCTAACTGTGACACTACGTGACAACCCGCCGTTGTCAGCCAGCCGGCAGGTGTAAACTAGCTGCTTTTTTCCAGAATTACGACTACAACAGCTATGATGAGTTCGGAGGTCACACGGGGGACCCCAATCAGGACGCCGAATTCAGCCGCCAACAGTACACAATGCCCGACAAAGTGAAGAACTTCCTGATCTACTTCAGGAACCATGTGAATGAGGGACTGGTTTTCGAGCTGCAGACCCTCTATGAGATGTCATGGCCCAAGCTGACCGAGGATTATTTTGAGAAAAGGCCCTGGCCCGAGCAGAGCGACGTTTTGAAAATCGTGGGTGCTGACTCTGAGGTAAGTTGCCCGCTCTTTCACTTACCTTCGTTCCTGATGTCGGCCACATTTTGGCTGACACTGTTGAAGGTTTCTTTCACTTGCTCGCCGCTCTCGCTCAGCTTACCCTTAACCATCTGTTTCACCTCCTGGGATTTGCTGAAAAACTGCTGGGTGTAGTGGTTCATCTTGATCGGTTGGAACAATCAACTGCCACTCGTCTCGCTGGACTCATCTATTATTTAAATGTTGGCTGTTATCGATCCTGGATGACCTGACCATCGTTTAGGCGTTTTATTGGTTTTCTTTAGTTCAACTACGAGCTGTTGGCTAGTGGAGACTCATTATGCTTTCTAGAGCTCTTGGCCGTTTACGAAACAGGCCAAATGTTCACTGGCCTAATTTGGTTTTTGCAGGTTTTCATCATTCTATACAAGGAGCTGTACTTCCGACACATCTACGCGCGGATTCAAGGCGGTCCCACCTTGGAGCAACGCTTCAACTCCTTCTATAACTACTGCGACCTGTTCAACTACATTCTGAGCGCTCCTGAGCCGGTGCCCTTGGAACTGCCTGACCTGTGGCTGTGGGAGCTGATCGACGAATTTGTCTATCAATTCCAGGTGGGTTTAGCCAATTGCGCTCCAAGGGACATTGTCTAATGGTTGCCGTTTCAGTCGTTCTCCCAATACCGGGCGCGATTGCAGAAGAAAACGCAGCAAGAACTGGAGACGCTCAACTCCAACAATAAAGTGTGGAATGTGCTGTGCGTGCTTAATGTGTTGCACTCGTTAGTGGATAAGAGCAACATTAAGCAGCAGCTGGAAGTGTATGCCAGTGGGGGCGATCCGGATTCAGTGGCTGGCCAGTTTGGGCGCAACTCGCTTTACAAAATGTTGGGATACTTCAGTCTCGTTGGTTTGTCGCCGTTGTTTCCCACTTTGCCAGTGTGAATTGAGTGACTTTTTTCAGGGCTCTTAAGGCTACATTCGCTCTTAGGCGACTACTACCAGGCAATCAAGGTGTTGGAGAACATCGAGGTGCATAAGAAGTCCCAGTACGCTCATATTCCAGCGTGTCAGATTTCCACTTCGTACTATGTGGGCTTCGCCTACATGATGATGCGCCGCTACTCCGATGCCATTCGCACTTTTTCGGGCATTTTGCTGTATATCCAACGCACCAAGCAGCTGTTTGCCTCCAAAACCTACCAGCACGACCAGATCAATAAGCAAACCGACCAGATGTACCATTTGCTGGCCATTTGCTTGGTTTTGCACCCCCAGTGCATCGATGAAAGCATCCAGCAGACGTTGCGGGACAAATCCTATCACGAGAAGATGTACAAGATGCAGTACGGGGATTTGCAGGTACGTCCGGTTTAAGCCCCCGCGGTTATTTCAACAACACCTAAACTCTTTGTGTTGAAGGAGTTCGAAAACAGCTTTGTTTACGCTTGCCCGAAGTTCCTGTCCCCCTATCCGACGCCTATCGTGTCGGGCATCGACGATGTCTCCAAAGAAGCCATCAAGCATCAGACACAAGTTTTCATGGATGAGGTGGGTATATAAACCCAGGTTGTCGCCAAGCTTGGTCTAATCTTGTTGAAATGGTAGGTTCAACAGCAGAAGATGCTGCCCACCATCCGCAGCTACTTGAAGCTCTACACGACGCTGCCGCTGAGCAAGCTGGCAACGTTCATGGCTCAGAACACTCGCGCTGACGGCCAGTGGGATCTGGACAAAGAGACGCAGAGCTTGCTGATCCATCTGTTGTGCTTCAAGCACAAGATGAAGAACGTGGTGTGGTCGAAGGGAGCGTCGGGCCTGGATGGCAAGTTCCAAAGCGGCTCCGAGGTAGGCGTTAATTGTTATGCTTAGACTAGTATGGATCGGCATTCTTATGATTTCCAGTTGGACTTTTACATCGACAATGAGATGATCCATATTGCCGATACCAAAGTGGCGCATCGCTACGGCGACTTTTTCATCCGGAAAATATTAAAGTTCGAGGATCTGAACCGTAAGCTGCACATGATCAAGATGTAACTCAGGAGCTGCGCGGACAGCTAAGTATTCGATTTTTTTAAATAAATGTCAAATATACACACCAAAAAATTTAATTGAATTTTGCCCCACAAATTAGTTGACAATATTAATGGGCAGGAGTGAGTGGTGAATTTTTCCGGAATTTAGCTGAACACTAAAATGTTTTGAAGCGCATGAACTTTTCCATCCTACTTCAAGGTGACGTTTTTTGCGTTGGTCAAGAGAGAGAATAAACAGTCTGTTCGTGTCGTACATTAGCAGTGTACCAGGGCCGATTGAAAACAGTAGGGCGTTTTTTTGGCGATATTTTTCACGCGGTCGCAAAGCCTGAAAAACTCGCACCAATTTACATTTTATGAAAGTTTTTCTTGATAGTGAATAAATAGAAAATGACTCTGTAGTAACCTCTGTGATCTGTGGAGTTGACAGAGTAAATAGTTTGAAAATCTGTGGCGTAAACTGAAATTTGAGGTTCAGTGTCAGTGCGAATGAAGCTGAAAAAAAAACAAGTTTTTTATGCGACCAATGTTTCTGATCCTTTCCCGGTATCCGCCAGCTTTTCACTAACTGCACAAGGTACTTATAGCGGCTCTAGGCGGTAAGTAGATCCCAACTCCCACCTCTCACATGTCCATCGCCAATCGACTGCATAAGCCCTATTTTGAATAAGATGACCAACCCCGTCCCCTTAGAACAGTACCAGGGCGATCCAGGAGAATCCGAAAGCAGCAGCTCCGAATCCCCAGAGCCAATGGATCAGGACGAGAATACTGGGTGAGTTCGCCGTTCCTTCAGCAAATCGAGGGGCTGTTTTTTGAACGTTTTGCGCGTAGGGGTGGCCAGCGCCAAGCCGTCTCCCCGATCAACAGTGCTGGTTCCGATAAATCCGAAATATTTGAGCCAGATGACCAGCCGGAATACTTCGAAGTTTGGAGCTCTGATGCCACCAGCGAAGACGAGGAGGAAGAGGAGCTTGAAGTACTGTACTGGAGCGGGCTGTTTGTGCCCTGAGACTGAAAATGCTGGTTTGATTTGCAGCAGAAGTCAGCCCGACCGAAAAGGGTCGACGAGTGGAGCGAGACTATGTCCAAAGACCGTATCACCACGTTGACCTACAACGGAATTCCTGGGATACAGCTGCTGGACACTGAGAGAAAATACACCGTGCTTGAATGCTTCAAACTGTTTGTCGACGACGCATTGATCAAGTTGATGGTGATCGAAACCAATAAGTAATGGCTCTAAAACTCTTAGCCTAGTTGCGGCTTTGCAAGTTTTTTTGGCTCCATTTAGGCATGCCAGATCGAAGTTTGTGCGCTACGGCTACCACGAAGGTTTCCTCTCCGGTTGGCTGGATGTGGACTTCAAGGAAATGAGCCAGTTCCTCGGCCTGCTGATATTTATGGGCTTTAAGCGCTTTCCTGGTAATCGATGCCGTATTCCACTGCGTTTAGTTGAATCCGATTCTTTCAGAAACTTCCTGCTACTGGAGCACCGAGCGCATGTATCGCATGTCAGTGGCCTGTCGCATTTTTACACAGACTCGCTTTCATCGGATTCTGGCCTTCTGGCACTTTGGAACCGAAGGCTCCGACACCGTCCTTGCAAAAATCAACCCATTAATCAGTCGCCTGAACACCAATTACAGGTAGGCGATTACGAGGACTTCTATGGGGTTTGGGCGCGCGTTATTCAACTGTGGATTGTTCGCAGAAAGTACAAGGAACCCGACCAGATTCTCTACGTGGGCAGGAGTACCGTATGTCTGCGCAACAAGTATATCTTCGAACCCTCGCTTGGGGCCGTGAAGAAGGGCTCGAAGATCCTGAAAGTGATCGATCAGGATGGGTACACGTACAAAACGAAGATATTGAAGACTGGGGCCGGCCGACGGGAGCAGACAATGGCTGATGTCCTGCAGGTGCTGGACGGATTTTTGAATCAAGGTCGTTTGATTATTTTCCACAATCTGTGGATTGGTCTTGATCTGGCTGAGAAACTATTGAGCTGCAAATGCCACTCGATTGGGATGATTCGGAAGAACTCGCGCGGAGCATCCAAGGAGTTGCTGTCGCGCTCCATTCAAGACGGCGATCTGGTCGGCGTGCAAAACCCTCAGGGGATCTCCATTATGAAGTGGCAGCTTTCGGGTAAGACCCAAGCACTCAGCTATTTAGTTGCTGTTAATGCAGCTAGTTCTATCACTAGGAGTGGAATATTTCGGCATCTCCACCTGCCATTCATTGGAAACACCGCCGCAGAAGAAGCCCGCCAAGTCGCAAAGCGAAAGCACCACGAATCCTGAAGAGAGCCAAGTGCCCACATTTCTAAGAGACATCGCACTGAGCGAGAGCATTTTCGATATGCACGAGAAATTCAACGTGAACACTTCCCCGGTTAACGAGCAGGTGAAATGGTAAGCAATTGGTAAGGAACTGGGCTAGTTTCGGTTAGTTGCAAGCTTCTGGGTTTAGGTATCAACGTTTCGCTTACGACGCCATCGTCAACACGGCCACCGTGAACGCGCTGGTGCTGTACAAAGCCCTGAATAATGAAACGATTAAAATGTGGGACTTTCGGGACAAGCTGTTCCGGGAACTGGTCGACATCAAGCAGTTGCCAAGCGTTTCCAGCGATGATGAAGCTGAGGAGCCCGACTTGGAGGACTGAGTGAGCGTCTAATCATTTTAAATTTGATCTGATTTTTTACCTGGAGACAATTGATGTCTTGTCGCAAAACTCTTATTTGTTTGTCAGTGCGTTTCCTTAAATATTTTTCAGTGATAATAAACAGCTATTGATGAAAATGGGGCTGGCTTGGGTTCGGGCGCGCAATGAAATGGAAAACAGCGACAGTCAATTAACTCTATATTGTGGTATTAATTTACTTAAAATCCTAACATAAAACCAATAATTATATTGGTTTTGTATTAACATTGTATGCGTATGTATGTGACTTTGTATTAACAAAGTCGCTTATTCGTGTAACGCATTCTGGTCAGCATTCGATGCATTCGGGGCGTCACAGTGCCAGAACGCAATGAAACAAGCAACTATTCGAAATAAATGTTTTATTTTTCAATCTATCTGCTACTTTTTAAGTATAAAAACAATAATTAAATTAACAATAAAAGGGCTTTTTTGGTACTGTGAACGAGCCGTTTTGTGGTGATGCGGCAGGGCCTCCACTCGAACGGAGCGGTTTAATTTTTTCAAATTAAATGCCCTTCAATGCCGATGCTCTGCCGCATTGGTTGCCAATCGAGTGTTGTTTTGATGCATACCTGAACACGCCCAGCAGAACTGTCTATTTAAACACTAAAGAGATTCGCTAGAATGTTGTATCCATGTAAAGGTAATGCAGACTTTAGAACCGGGTGTAGTGTGGTGTAGTGATGACAAAATATTCAAAAGAATCGTATAATAAAGGGTAAAAAGCCAGAAAATTCAACCAGAACGAATCGAATGCTGTGAAGAACAAGCCCACAGATAGCCTCGACTTGGTTAGCTATACAAAAATGATAGTTTTACACTTGAGGAGACACATAAAAAGGAAATAATTTAATTAAGAAAATGTACACCGAAAACATCTCGGGGCGACCGGTCGAGCCGCTTTTGCGACCGCAGTTTAACTTGGAACTACGGATATAAATGCCTGCGCATTGGTCAAGTGCTCTAGCTGAGCTTCGAACCGAACCCGACGATCGAACTGACCGCTAATCGAACTACCTGACGAGCTCCGMCGAGCTCTACATGTTCCGACCAATCGCCTACTTTCAGTACCCTGTCTCGATCATCTCTCTGAAATGGAAAAAACGGTTTTAGCTGTAGAAGCAAGCCCAAACATATCTAGAGCTCAGCTGCGTTTATGGGGCTTCTCCTTTTGGGTACCACTAGAAGATGGCATTCTCTAAACGCAGCTGACTTGACCCAATAGGCGTAAAAAGGGCATATTTGTAATCGTGGCAGGCGTTACCTTGTCCACGCAATTGTTATGCACCGGTTTGCGATCCCTCGAAGACAACTGGCCCACCTTTAAGGGGTGCAAAATGCTCTTATCGTCGCCTCCTCGATCGCTATTGGTCCTGTGGTCCGAATCCCTAGTCCGCTTGTCTTTCGGCGACCTGGCCAAGTCTGCAAACATCAACCGTTAATTGGGGCCCCCCAGTTACGCCCATTTCTGACCTACCAGAGTACTTGTCCCGCGACATCTTGTAGTCTCTGTTCTCTCTCTCCTTTTCGCGCATTTTCTGCAAGTAGCTCTTGGATTGATAAGAACGGTCTCTATCCCTAGGTGATTGTGATTCCGGGCTGTCTGATCGGTAGGTGCCATTCGGCGAGTCGCGAAACTTCTCGTAGCGCTCATTGCTCGACCCGTAACTCTTTGAAGTTGCATACTTTGAATTCTAAATGGGACAAGCCAAGAAAAACAGGGACTGGTTAAACACATCCAACTTTGCCCAGGGTGCAAACATACTGGCCCAGTCAACAAACCAAAGGATTGTTTCTTCATCAGTTTTTCAAGATACACAAAAGAAAATCAATAAAACGTACAGCGGGCCGAGGGGACGATTTGGGGCGCCAATTGAAGGGCTTTGATCGTTTTGTCGCCTCAAACACGGACTGTACTAAAGGGGCGCCAATGAAAAAGAAAAACAAACATCTTGGCAGACAAGGAAAATGTAGGTTAACTTTTCTACGTCAGCCATGTTTATTTGTGGCATTTAAATCGAATCGAAGTGGCAGTGAAACGGTGTTTTTGGGGCCGAAACTGGGCATTGTTGATGGGGAATTGAGTCTGATTCGGTGCGAGACCCGCCTCTAAGGCTGAAACGGGACAATTGAAGGAAACTAATAGAATCGTTCCCTTAAAAGCTGGGAGTGATGTTTGAGACAGTAACTGAGCCCCCCAACTAGATGACACCGCCCCCAGACGAGCAGGCCCAGGGCTGGGCCCAACAACGTATATTTACCTGATAGGGATGGGTCGGGTGCTTCTCGAAGTACCTGAAGGAGAAACAGAAAAACGGAATTAGAATGAGGGCCAAGCCTTGGAATGGGGCAAAACTGTATGTCAATAATAAAGTAGGCAGGGAATGCATACCCATCGCTCATCCGTTGTGTTTTCCTTGCATGCATTACCATCAATGCGATAGGCTGGGAAATGTTGGCGGCTTTTTCGACAAGCCCTGGCGCAGTTTGCGTTCATAAAATCGGGGGCGCAACAGTGTCTTCAACCGCCTAGAAACTGACTTTCCAATCAGACGCCATGTCACATAAGGGAACAATTTTCAGCTGAAGGTAAATGCTCCTAAATTTCTTCTATCTTCTCATTGGTTGACGTAAGATCCGCACTTATACCAACGCGCCGCGTTCAATTCCCCCACAACACCCCGTTTCGTGCCAGATCGCTCGATATTTCCTCAATTTACTCACGAACTCTGTAAATAAACTCGCTGTCAAGTTGACGTTTTCCAATTACGCTGACACACCTTATGCCTTGTTGTCGAATCGTCTTAGCCGCAGCCATTTCGCACCTTTTACAGGCGCTGTTTTTCTCGGCCTTTCCGAGCACGGGGGGAAAAATCCCTACAACTGACAACCGAGCGCCCCACTCAGCTGACAATTTTTTGACATCTAAACCCCTATCTCTAGCAATCGGCCTTGATTCTAGGATTCAGTTTGTGTTGGCGGCCCTGGCACATCTGCAGCCAGCTCGCCAGCTCGCTCTAGCCCACTGCTACTCTCTCTCTATCTTGTGATAGTTTTCCTCCCCAACGCCAGAGTGACTGGCCTCGCCATTATGGCATAACAAACAAAGTCATGAGGAATATAAACACAATTGTGATATTTCAAGTAATTATTTGAACCATGTGGATGGACAGTGGTTACTAAAGAGCCCCAGGAGCAGTTTACGTGTAAGTACGGATGAAGTGGCGCAGCATGAAATTGCACAATTTCATTGGCCATAACCCGAAGGGTTGAGGCTCCGAATTCCCAATTGTCACCACGCGGGGCTGTTTTGATAGTGCCTCAATCATTTGGAGCCCCTGGTGATACCTCGTGTCTGAACAGTTGCATTTCGGGCGCCCCAATTTTCAGTTCATTGATATTGACGTTCTGTTTGCACGCATTGACCCTAACTTTCCTACAGCAACTAATCACATCCTGATGTTTTCATCGTTAAGCAGTAATCAGCATCAATCAACTGTAATGTTTGTTTCAGATTAATTAGCAACATGTTGTCACAA
>NW_026019116.1:8234376-8236950 GCF_020466585.1 Dendroctonus ponderosae | reverse complement strand
AGTAATTTAGTTGATTTTGAGTCAATACTAAAAGCAAGTGCCTTGCATAGGCGAAGATGTACAGAAGAATCGCCAGCAGCCAGGAGTAGATTATGAAGAACTTGAAGCACCAAAAGACGGAAGATTAACTATTAAGGACAATTTTTGTGCTGTAATCGTAACTTTAATTTCATGACAAAAGAGTTGTCAGTCTTGTTAAAATTATTTAGTCATTGAATGTTTTGCCCGATTCCAGTTACCTGAGTGAAACACGAAGAATTGTAAAGCGATCGCACGGATTCCTCAAGTTGGCCAAACAGAAGTTTCTGTTTGTGCACTTTTTTGCTTGTCGGGTGGCCGAGGTGAGTGCCACTCATTCCAGATAAATTGCCAGATTAATCCACATGTGGCTTGCAGGAAACCGGCCAGTACAGGTTGGATCACTACATGAAAGAGTCGCTGGTCGCCTACGTGAAACTGGAGCTGACCATCATTCAAGATCCCGAGTATAGCGCCGACTTTAGTGAACAGTCAGCGCTCAAAGAGCGAGTTCTCGTGCTGCTATGGACGATTTATTCCAAGTACATGTTTTACTTGACTGGCCGATCGTGTAGATTGGAGGTGTATGCGATCATTCTGAAGTTTCTGCATGCGGAATTGCCGTCTAAGATTCCGGCCTTTTTTCGCGACTTTTGCGAGTAAGTCACACAAGCATTCATCGAATTCAATTAACTTGGTCATTTACAGGGAACTCAAGAACCTCGTTGCTGGCACCTCCATAGCGCTGCCCTACTTCTCATCCCCAGTTCCAATCAAAGCAGAGTCGTGCGAAATTCCCCAGAACATCTTCCACGGTATTCACATTGCAGTGATGATGGCACAGTCAATGTACTTATTCTGTTTTTTTTTTGTAGAGGACCCAAACACTTCCGGCTTTATATTGGATGAGCTGAAGAAGATGCAGAAACAGGCCGATGACCGCCGACAGATGGAAGAGCAGACGACCTGTATAGAGATTGAGGACGACGACGACGACGATGATAATGGCCAGGACATATGCATACGGTCCATATCAGCTGCTCCGCCGGAGTCCAAGCCGAGAAAGGAAACGGAGTTGCGGGGGTCAAGCAGGCATTCTAGCGAAACTCTCGATCTCCAGTACGACACTAGAGAGTTGACCAACCGGGCCAAGGAGGTGCTGCTGCAGTTTCGGAACATGTTCGGCAGCGAAGGGGTCAGTTCAGTCAGTTCCGCGATTAGTTTTATTGCATGAGTTTAATAAACTGTTTGCTTCCAGGTCTCCATGAGCATCAACGGCAATGGCAAGATCGTGATAGGCACCACGTTGTCTCTAGATCAGAATAAGGGCTCAGAGGCGCTTTGGGAAACTGCCTCCAGTGCCTCAGCAGGCAACGCGCCTCTGCGACCTCAAAACTACCCACAGTATCGACCGTGCTTCGAGGCCGTGCAAAGGTCTGAAATCTATCACAGAGCTAGTGTGGAGTTGGGCAGCAGCAGGGATTTGGCAATGTTTGCCGCTGCGAAGCCCTGCAAGGTAGTGCTGCCTAATAGGCACGAAGTGCTACAGAGTGCGTCCTTTTTGAATGCAGCCGAAGAACCCATCGACTTGTCCAGGCATGGGCTGGAAGAACCTGAAAAGGCCCAGGCAGTAGCATTGAGTCAAAGTAAATCTGCACCTTGGGATGCCGAAAACGAAGCGCTGTTGAATGGAAATTCCTCCTGCTCGTCTGGTTCGTTGATAGTGGACGAGGATAAACTACTGCAGCTGGACGACGAAGAGTTTGCTGTGGAAACCGGCAGCAAAGCGCCGGCATTGAATATTTTGTCGGTTAAGGTGCTGAAGCCGAACCAGGAGCCTGATGTCGTACTTGACAGTAAGATTGAGAGTTTGACAGCCAACCCTGATGAGGCACTGGACAATTCGGCTGAGAATTTGATTGCCAACACTAATGAGACACTTGTCAATGCGGTTGAGAGTTTGACAGCCAATCCTAATGAGGCACTTGACAATACGGCTGAGAGTTTGAGATCCAACCCTAATCAGACTCTTGGCAGTGAGGTTGAGAGTTCGACAGCCAACCCTGATGAGGCACTGGACAATTCGGCTGAGAGTTTGATTGCCAACACTAATGAGGCACTTGACAATACGGTTGAGAGTTTGACAGCCAACCCTAATGAGGCACTTGATAATGCGGTTGAGAGTTTGAGATCCAACCCTAATCAGACTCTTGGCAGTGAGGTTGAGAGTTTGACAGCCAACCCTGACGAGGCACGGGACAATTCGGCTAATTTGAGTGCCAACACTAATGAGACACTTGTCAATACGGTTGAGAGTTTGACAGCCAACCCTAATGAGGCACTTGATAATGCTGTTGACAGTTTGAGAGCCAACCCTAATCAGACTCTTGGCAGTGAGGTTGAGAGTTTGACAGCCAACCCTGTTGAGGCATTGGACAATTCGTCTGAGATTTTAATTGCAAACCTTAATGAGGCACTTGACAATACGGTTGAGAGTAGTTCGACAGTCAACCCTAATGAGATACTGGACAATTTGGCTGAGAGTTTGACTGCCAG
>NW_026019116.1:8231619-8233377 GCF_020466585.1 Dendroctonus ponderosae | reverse complement strand
CAATTCGGGTATGTTTCAATGGCAGAAGTGGAGAATTGCTTTAAAATAATAAAGAGATTTGCATCAGTGTGAAAACGAAAGCCTGTCTTTTAAAATTGTCTTTATCGCTTTTGTTTTTGCACCGACCCAAATCCCTTTATTAGAGTAAACTAAAGAACTAAACAGGCTGAAACAGCGGATTTATATCGATTGTGATTGGTCTTTAGGTCTTCTCGATGAAGAGGAATCGGCAAAAGATCCGTATGCTACCGAGGATAATCAATCCGCAGATTCCGAAGGAACAGTCGCGAAATATTCAGCCACAGAAACAGCTGAGGGAGCCAGTTTAGAAGCCCTGGATAATGTTGCTCAAACTTGGACTGGCGCTTATGGCTATGAGTATAAACCAGGTAAAACATACCTAAAGCGCCTGTACTTTTTCACTATACTAAGCTCTGTCTGTATTCAGCTGATGATGTCGTAACAAACCCTGGAAAGGTTGATGAAACAGTGGAACATCTATTAATGCCAGTCAAGCCATTGGTTAAACCTTGTGAGCTCGCGGCTGGTTTCTCTGACAGCATTTGCACTCCAGGTAGCATTTTCCGCGACAATACTTTTATCTTCATGTAAACTTTCTGATTTTTTTATATCGCAGTGGAGGTGATGAGCCCCGTTCCGAACCCGAACGGCCCAGTTCTTCTGCTAAACTTAGCGGATGTCGCAACCGAACAGTGGTATCAAGTGTGCAACGAGCGTAAAAGCAGCGACTGTGAGGAGGAGAGATCTGATTCTGATAGGCTGATCATTAACACATCGGAACCTGCAGGTGAGTCTGTTTAGGAGCGCTCTCATGCTCAGCAGTTTACGTTTGTAAGTTTCAGCGCCTATCCGAAGTCGGACAGTGATTCGGCACAAAACCAAGGCGGAGCTGAAACAGGAAATACCAATCGACGAAGAAACTGATGTGGACGATGACCTGCCGCTTGCGTATCGCCTTCAAACGTAACCTCACCACTCACCCCTCCTTTCGCCCTTAATTAAGTTGTGTTTTCTTGCAGAACTGCTGGAAAGTCGCAGAATAGAAGACGCTCGACTGCCGGTAAAAGCCCGCCAAAGTCACCGGCTCACAAAAGGTACGACATCTAAAAAATCACCAAATTTTTGAGTCTAAGTAGCTGGTTTTTCAGAGAGCTTAGCGCCGCTGCTAAGCCGCGAAAGTCCTCAGCTAAAGCGCCTGCCATGGAGGAAGTCGCCGTGTTTTACACCTCAAAGCTGCGGTCCAGATCCGCAAGAACTAGCAAAGATGAGAACATCGTTCCGGTACCCGTGAGCGAACTGCCGACGCCGGAGCGGAAAGACGAAGAAAAAGCGGTACGGTCCAGGGGGCGCCCGCGGAAGAAATCCACTATAAAAAGGGCGTTAGAAACCTCCGATGAGGACATGCGAAGTAGGCCGCCGGTGGTTTCCTTTTGCCAGCCTGCTCAGGAAGAAAAGAAACAACCTCAGCTGAGCAAAGTCGTGAGTCGACTGAAGGAGAACTTGAAAAAACCGAGCCTTGACAATTCGGAGTTCGAACCCGCGAAGAAGCGCAAAGCGACCAAAAGGTCTTCTTCGAGCAGTGTGCGCCATGTAACTGCCGAAACGTCCAATTCGTCTGAGATTGGCCGAGAGAACTGTAAATCTGAGAAGTTCCAGAAAGGTTTGCTGCTTCAAAGCGAGATTTCGAACGAAGTGGACGAAAATGTCAGTAAACCGTCCTCAGTCGCTTGCGATACT
>NW_026019116.1:8231448-8231569 GCF_020466585.1 Dendroctonus ponderosae | reverse complement strand
GAAGACAGCGCGCCAGCAGAACTGGAAGCATCGGAAAATCTACCAGGGCCTAAAAGTGAAGACAACTCTAAGCAAGCGTTGCTGGAGCTGAATGCAACTAATAAACAACCTGAAGAAGCTG
>NW_026019116.1:8230522-8231105 GCF_020466585.1 Dendroctonus ponderosae | reverse complement strand
GCTATTGGAGGCGGAAATCGCCGAAGATCCAGCGGAAGTGCAACTGCATTCGACCACCTGTGAAGACGCTGCGACAACGGCTGAATACCCAAATGTGCAGCGGGAAGTTCAATGCGAAGCTTTTGAGCCAATTGCAAACGTCCAGGCTGGTGAAGGCCATCGGCCAAAGGACCAGCAGCAACTTGAAGGAAGTCTGTTGCAATTGTCAGTCAGCAATGAAGAAGAGGTTCCGGCCATTCAAGAAGCGAGCAAAGAAGATGCAGCACCAAGTGAAGGCAAAGACTGTGGCAAAGTGGACGGTACCGAGGACATTCTGTTTATTGCCAACGAGGCCTTTCATGTGCAATTCATCGATCACAGGCTGCAAGAAGGCAATTTGCCCGGACTAGAGCCGCTTGGAGAGATAAAGGAGGATTGCTCCAATAGGAAAAGTAAACGGAAAAGGGCAAGGGAGTGGTCGAGCGGAGCGCATTCAGCGGAGCGCGCCAAGCAAGAGAGCGGCACAGCTGATAAGCACCAGCAGGGCCAGACGGCCGAAAAGATCAGGAAGGCCGGAGGGTTCAGTTGGGAGCGCTGCTGGCAA
>NW_026019116.1:8228965-8230046 GCF_020466585.1 Dendroctonus ponderosae | reverse complement strand
CAAGGGCAAGCAAAGCGCTGCAGCGCCCAAAAGCCCCAATCCGCAGGAGGCCCCAAAGAAGGTTGAAAGCCCCCAGCCGGAACCAGCGCGGATGGGGCTGAGTGCGATCAAGCTCCAAGAGGAGAAAAAGCACACAGCCCCCACCAGCAAAAAGCACCGGGAGGCTGGTAAAATCCCCAAGCGACCAATCGCGAACGTACTGGGCGCGATCAAGCCACCCCGAGAGGCGAAAAAACCCTCGCCCAGCAAAAAGCATCGCGAGGCTGCGCCGCTTGCTGAAAGCCCCAAGCGGAAGCGATCCCCGAAGGGGGCGACCACGCCGCCCCAGGAGAAGAAAAAGGCGGCCGGAGGGGCCATTTTGGAGGAGAGGAGCATTAATTCCTTCGACCACTTCTCCTTCAACATAGATAGCGGATTGAGTTCCGCCGATCATGACAAGAACTCCAGCTTTGCGACGTCGAGCGTGCAGGATCCTGAGCAGGTTTATGAGGCATTAGCCGATCCGGCCATTGCTTCGAGCCTGGTCAGCATCCAGCAGCCCAGCCTGCTGGACGCCAACGGGGTGAAGCAGGAGTGTGCATCTATCGAGCCCTGCGTGAACGGGCTGGCCCTGGGGGCCCAGGAGAGCGACTCCTGGATCTTCGGGAACAGTGCGACCGAGCCCATCCTGGTGCCTACCAGCAACAACCTGCCGGTGGCTGCCGGCAGCAACGTGGGCGACTATTCTGGATGGCAGTCCTTTGCCGAGAGGCTGGACAACATTGGCGAAGCCGGCCTGCTGGACACGGACGCGATCAAGCAGAAGTACGTGTCGCTTGAGATCAGCTCGACCGCCTGCAATGGACAATTCAAAGGGACGGTCTCGGACAGTCACAATTTCCCGTCGCTGGACGAGCGGTATGCCTGGAACTCCACCGCCAACCTGGACGACTATTCTGTGTGGCCGTCTTTGGACATGCTCTATTCCTCGAACGCGTCGATCAACGAACTGCTGGCTCACGTGATGGAGACTGAAACGCAGCCCAGTCGTGAGTGCGACGAGTCGGCAAGCCGGCAGTTGAATGGCAGCGTCGGCCGCATG
>NW_026019116.1:8226226-8227966 GCF_020466585.1 Dendroctonus ponderosae | reverse complement strand
TGACTTTGTCTGTCACCGTTCGGAAACCCATAAAATCTTATCGGTCTTATAACTTTATCCACTACATAGATTCGGAAATTGAAGGCAACAATGGGAAAGTTTCCATGAATAGTTTGGGTCTGTGTAGGCTTCTGCTTGAGCTGCTAGTTGTTCCACATTTAACGCATTTTCCAATAAATAGACACTAACAGTTCACTGTTTATGTAGAGCCCATTAAGGTGACCCCGGAGATAAAGCGGGAGTCGTCCAGACGGGCGGCCCGCAAATTGGAAGAAGCGCTGAAGATAGAGACGAGCGCGAAGAAGGACAAGATGAAGAGGTTCGACAAGGCGAAGCCCAAGCCGACCAATAATGGGCATTTGAAAGCCAACAATTTTAGTCAACAAAGTTCAACGGTGTTCTCCAATGGGTGAGTTTTCTGGGGCTTCTATTCAAAGGTCGGTGTTTTTATTGCGTTCTTGCTTACAGCGAGCGCCCGCGAAAGCGCCATGTGTATGCTCCAATCATACGCAGGATAGAGATGAAGGATATACAGGATGGGAGGTTTGATGCGGTGAAGAACTTGCCGACGAATTCTATCTTTAAGTCGAAAAGCAGCCTGTCCAATAGGTATGATTTAGTTATTTTTTTAGTTTTCCTCAGTTGCATTACATTTCGGGTTTGTGTTTGCAGCGGAAGGCCCGCTGTGTTTAAAGGGGGCCGTTACGACTTCACGGACACTTCGTAAGTACCTATTTACAACAATTCGAATTTTGCTGTCCCATATAAACGATAACTTTGGATTGGCCTTCGAGGCCATTCCTTGAAACTGGTCAATTTTTCGGGATTAAAGACGGTCGTGCAATATAATTTCTTCCGCACGTTTCGCATGGACGAGTGCCCTGCTTCTTCAGAGGTGGCTTGCGGCGGTGAGCAAACCACTGTGAAGCGCAAGAAATTGTTTTCCACCACGGCCTAAAAGCCCCAGAGAAAAACTCAGCAGTTTCAAGCAATGAGTGGCAGAAAAGACACTGTTTATACACTGAAAACTTTGTGGTTTAGGGAAGATACAACTGTGCGCTACGACTGACAAAGCGACTGGATAACGTTGGTGGGACTTCCAGTTGTGTCCGGTCCAAACGCGCCAGTGTTCACCTGGGGCAAACCGGGCGAAACCCGATGAAACTGTGCGAGACACCAAAAACATGTATGTAAATTAAGCTAGCGAATAATTGAACAGATACGTAGTAGTGATAGATTAGAAATGAATTAAGTGAAAATGGGAGCTTCTTGCTCTGGATGCTGAGCGTCCCGTAATTGATTAGTTAAATTATTTTTGTGCAAATAGTGCGCGCGTCTTTTTACTGTAAATAGTTGCATGTTATTTCTATAAGATCCTTTGTACAGAAGTCTGATGTGTCTTTATATCAGTTGGTAGTGCTCTGGATGTTAATTTTCGGCTATTGAGCGCCCGTCGGCTGCAAACCTGTACATTTTATACAGCGACAATTGGAGGTGTTTTTTGCACTTTAACGCATTTGCTTTTATGGTTTTGTAATATTTATATAAATTGAATAAATATTTTCAATAGTTAATCGAACCTGGGTGACATTTCCGACAAAAGCGCCCTCCCGGTCTCCCTTTTTTCGGCCACTTCTCCTATATTCACTACAGAGGGTGCACCAATCTCCGTTAACTGGTTTCTTAGGCGATGTATTAGAGGCATTTGAAATGAAATATATACACTTTAATATTTATTAA
>NW_026019116.1:8208613-8225227 GCF_020466585.1 Dendroctonus ponderosae | reverse complement strand
AACTCATTCCTGGGTTTCAGTCATTTATTGTCTCTATTTATCAATCAAAATACGTTTCGGTGTATTTTTCCACCATCATCAGTTTTTATGTGTAGTCGTTGTTTAAGCCTTGGCATGCATTTTCTTGCTCGGCAAAAAATGCATGCCAAGGCTTAAAGCAGCAACAACGCTACACATAAAAACTGATGATGGTGGAAAAATACACCGAAACGTATTTTGATTGATAAATAGAGACAATAAATGACTGAAACCCAGGAATGAATTTGATTTGGAATTGAAACACAGTCAGGAAAGTATATACAATAGTTTTTATACACAGGGTGAATCATTATTATTACCGGGCATATTTTGACCAACATTCCAAAATTTCTGAACGGATTTAAGTCGAATTGTTCCTAGGTTTGTTTTCAAAAATTCAGGTTTGCGTGCTGAAAACAATCTTCAACCTGTACTTATGTGTTGCGCAAGTGGCTTGATGCGCCAACCCAATGTAAACCTTTAATCGGCTTGAAAAAATGAGTTATAACTCATTAGCTCAGAGAGCGCCAACAACGTAACACAGTCAGCTCAAGCCTACAATTCATTTGTTCCGCTACAGACAGAAATGGAGGAAAAAAACAAACTGAAGGAACGCTAAGACTACACTGGTTTTTCTATTAACCGAAAAGGGCTTTAAACTGTTTGGATGCGCTACTAAGTTTTTGCCTTTAGTTAACTCTAAAGTTCGCAATCTATTAAGAGTGAGATACTAGGAGAGCATTTAGGCGAGTAAATTTAGACTCATCACATGAACGTATGCTTACCAATCGCCTCTTCGATGTTTGCTGGATGTTTTCACTTTGAAACGCGACGTATGCCGTGCCTTAAATCGTGCGGAATCCTTCGGCTTGAACCGGACCTCATCAGGATAGTTCTGGCGGAACTGCTGCCAGGGATGCGCGTCCTCCGCTTCGTCGATTTGCACCTCAGTCAGCCACGTTTCCAGTCGATTCTTGAACACTCCAAACTTCCGCACCTGTTGATGACTCAGCTCCTATACGGAGTTGGAAGTTAAGCTCGATTTATCAGCGACGAAGTTCGTATTTACTGATCATCGGTCGGATTCATAAAGCAGTCATTTGGGTTCCTTAAAGGGAAAACTCACCTTGGCGTTTTGCTTGTGGCGGCACGACTTTTTGAACGAGTGCAGATGGTCGAGGAACATCTTGTTTACCGGGACGCACTCCCGAAGGCACAACTCCATCACCTCGAAGATGTAGTCGAACTCCATATGGACGCAGGCCTGCCTCAGCATGGCTCCCAAAATCGCCGCGTTCAACCTACCATAAAAACAGACAAACAGTAGAAGAATGTTCAAATCCTCCTCGACGCCTTGTACTTACGTGTAGCCAGTTTGGTTCATTTGGCTGACCAAGTCCAGGGCTTCTTCTTTGTTGGTGCAACCCAACGCCAGCACTCCGTACGTGATCAGATCGGGGCGCATCTTCGTCTGCTTGATCTGTGTCAACACCTGCTTGGCGCCTTCGTAATCCTTTCGCATACTCTAAGGGATTCTGTCGATTAGTTCCTCCAGGCTCCAGGCCAAGCGCTTACCCTCTTCTTCATCAGCATGTTGTAGAAATCCACATCGGGCCGGATGTTCAGCTTCTTCATCGTGACGATCAGCTCTTTTTCAGCTGCTGTCGTTTTCGGCAAACTGTCCAACAGTAGAGTGAACGTCTTGATATCGGGGGCGCACTTGTGAAGCAACATGGTTTCGATAAAGCCCTGGCAGCCTCCAAGCAATAGCAGTCGATCTTCAGGGTTCTTCACTTCGGAGATGCTCAACACACTGCCTGCAGAGTACGAGTAACAGAAAGAGAATTACACTTCTTGAGAATGCAGCGTTCTCCAAGTAAAACTTACCCAAATGGGGCACCGCAGCCAGAAGATTGGGCCTCAAATCCGACACATCCCCATCAGTCCCTTTGGCGATCAGAGCCGTCTGATCCGCTCCACTCACCAGAGCCAACTGCGCCCGCTCTACATTGAGCAACTTCTCCATGACCTGCTTGGTAGCCTCCAAATCGCCCAGGCCACAATCGCGTACGCATCTCAGCAACAGGTTGAAGCTATAAATGGTCGGCTTCACCCGCTTCTCGGTCAGCTTCCTCCACACTAGCAAAGCGTGCCTGAAGCCCGCCTCCTTATCGGAAATGCAGCTCTGCAGCAGGAAGCTAACAGTGTCATCTCGCAGGGGCAGCTTTGCCTCACGCATCTGGTCGACCAAAGCAAAGGCCATCTGCAGATCGCCGCACCGCCCAAAGGCCTTAATCATCGCATTGTAGTTGGTGTCGTTGGGCGTGTAGCCTTTCTCCTGCATAATCCCGTACAGTTGGTTGGCCCTCGCTAATCCATCCGCCGGCCAGGGGCTGTTTGAGCAGGCATTGAACAGCGCTGTGTAGGTGCCGGCTGTTACTGTAAGAGCCCGCTTCTTCATGTTGTTGTACAGCTGGAAGGCCTTCTTGGTGTAGCCGACGCGCCCACATCCGCCCAGCACTAGATTGTAGATGTAATTCTCCGGCTTCACTCGGTCCTCCTTCAGCATTTTCACCTCCAGCACATCGATTGCTTCTTTGATTTTGCGCTGCCGCAAAAAGTCCTTTATTATTGTGGCGTATTGTTTGGTGGAGAGCCTTTGCGATGCTAACGGCTGCTCGCCGATGTGCCTCTCCTCCTCCAAATCTCCGGCGTCTTCCTCAGTTTCCTCCAGCTTTTCCCCAAAACTGTCTGGATCCATCTTGGCCCTTACCAAGAACTCCCGCTCGGACTCTCCAGGAGGCAGTGCCCTGAACCGTTTATCCCTGAATGGGGCCGGGAACTCAAAATTTTGTTTCCGCTCGTACGGGCCTACAATCATGCAATGGCAAAGGGGGTACATGCGGGTAAGTCCCGAGATTCTGACTTACCTTTGTACTGCGCTGGAGTAACATCAGTGCTCAACATTGAGGCGCCGTTTACGCCAGCGTTTGCACTACAAATTGGGGCCCTTTGAAGGCAACTGCGGGCGATATTTCCGCATATTTTTAACTTAAACATACCTAATCGCTCAATGTTTGGCTGGACATCACATAACCTCGTTATTTTGACATGCGGCCACAGATCACAGAACATACCCCCTATTTATAGGAGATATTTTCTGGTCTGTGATCTGTGGCAGTCCACACGAGTGATGCAGATCATGCGCGTACACTAACACAGAGCGCATCATCATCATCAATATACCAGATTTTATTATATATTTTTTTTAGATAAGTTCTATATTGTTGAGGCGGGTTCGTTTTTTTACAAACTTCTTTTTGAGTATTTCTCCTAAAAAATTTTCGTCTTTAAAAAAGACAGAATTTCCTCACGTCTTTTATTACAGATTGATAAATAGTGCTCCTATTTCGCAATAAGAACGAATTATTTATCAAAAAGTAATCAAGAACTATCACCTAGAGGGTATCCTGCGACACACTTAGGCTCAAGTTGTAAGAGAAAATTCCAATTAGTAAAGAAATTAATTTGAAAAATTACCTTGACGTTTCGATAGCTATTTTCTGCTATCGCTATCAAAAGAACCTAAATGAACCTAAAAAAGAGTATGTTAATAAATTGTGTAACAATAGTAGGATAATACAGTATATGAAAATTCGCTCTGATAATTCGTCTGTGCAAATTGTCAGTTATGTGACTTTGACTTATTCTCATTGTTTAAATTAGTAAAGGTAATGTCAATTAATAATTTGGGTGTATGTTTCTCTGGTCTAATTCAGATTTTAGCATAGGCAACCATGTATGACTTAAATTAAATGAACATGAAGCAACACAATTATTTTAATTTAGTAAAATTAGTGCGCTTTCTTTAATTTTACGTTTTTTTGTGGATTGCTCTTTTGTTAAAATTGTGGAATTATTCCATTTAATTTTATGGTAATTATCAAATGCATGTTGACAAATGTGCGATTTATGATATTCTGTTTTTCATGTATGATTGGTGTTCTTTGAGTCTTTTGTGTAATGGTCTTGAGGTTTCTCCTATATAAAATTTATTTTGACAAGAATTTTTGAGGCGACATACCCAAAAAGAAGTTTGTAAAAAAATATATTTTTTAGTTTAACCAAAAACTGAGCGTTTCAGTGGAAATCGCAAAAAAGCATTTTTCTTTCCAACTGGGGTTGGTCAACTTTCCATTTGCAACGGAAAAACAGTTTTTTTCAGAAAAACGGTGAGCGTGCACCGCTTTCTTTCTGGAAAAGTTGTGGGCGTGTCCATATTCCTGCATAATTCTGATTCAGGTTGAGTTTGCTGTGTTGCCATCGCTATGTAGTAACACCTCCTTATTAGCGCTTTTGTAAGAAAAAAATTCTTAAACAGCAGGAATTTTTTGGAAGTCGGGCAATGGCCGTAGAAGGGCGTCAAGCGATGACGTTCACCATTTAACCTCAATCCTCATTAATCGCGACTTGTCAAACCACCATCATAAACAAGATTTACCTCTTGCCTTGCAGCTTGAGATCATCAGTGATTCATTGCGGCTAATAGTGCTTATCGAGTATCAAGCCATTGAAGTCACCAGTTGCACGGCGAAATGAGCCTATCGGGATACACGGACATCTTACAGGGCCCCTTGGCACAGTACCTGCAAATTTCGGAGAAAATCGGCGGCGATGTGGCGGAACAGTCCAAGCTGGTAAGCGCCGCCTTCGAGGCGCAGCTCCTCTACCTGAAACTGGCCGCCCATACATCGAAGCCGCCCCTTTCCGAAACCACCACCCTGCTAAGCCCGACCAGCCAGCAGATAACAGCTGTGCAGGAGTACCGGGAGAAGCACAGGACGTCGCCCTTTTTTATGCATCTGTCCGCTATCAGTGAGAGCGTCACCGCTTTGGCCTGGGTGACAGTCAGTCCGGCACCAGCCCCTTTTGTCAAGGAGATGAACGACGCTGGCCAGTATTACACCAATCGGGTGCTGAAGGACTGGAAGGAGAAGGACAAGAACCATGTTGATTGGGTGAAGGCCTGGGTCCAGACACTCACAGGTAAGCGGTTGCTATCGCTATTTATTAAAACGGTATACACTCAGGCTCCAGCTGCAAGAGAACGTTCCAATTAGTCAATGAAATAAAGCTTGTACCTGCTATAAGTGACTTTTTTGGGGGCTTGCTTAGATTTGCAGGCCTTTGTTAAGCAGCACCACACGACGGGGCTGGTTTGGGCGGGCACTGGGCCTTCCACCGCGCCTCCGCCGCCGCCCTTCGGCAGCCTTCCACCGCCTCCTGCCATCGACGCGCTTTCCTTAGCTGCAGGTGATGCAGGTATTTATTTACTGGATAATCTGCATTTGATCGACCTTTTTCAACAGCAGCCTTAATCAACGTTTTAGGCCTCGACCGTTCGGCGTTGTTCGCTGAAATCAACTGCGGCCAAAATGTGACGAAAAATCTGAAACGAGTCACCGCCGACATGCAAACACACAAAAACACCGCACTGAGACAGGGGCCGGCCCCATTCAAGCCCGTGGTGGCTCGCAAGCCGATATCCACTGTGTTGACTGCCAAGCCGCCCGTCTTCACTCGGGATGGCAAGAAATGGCTGATCGAGTACCAGAAGAACAAGACGGATTTGGTGGTGGAAGATGCCGAAATGAACAACGTGGTCTATCTGTTCAAGTGCGAGAACTCCACCGTCCAAGTGCGAGGCAAAATCAACTCAATCACAATGGATTCGTGCAAGAAAACTTCCATTGTCTTCGACAATCTGGTGTCTTCCATGGAGTTTATCAATTGCCAGTCCGTGCAGATGCAGGTGATGGGCAAAGTGCCCACAGTTTCCATTGATAAAACCGACGGCTGCCAGGTCTATCTCAGCAATGAGAGCCTGGATGTGGAGATTATCAGCTCCAAGTCCTCGGAAATGAACATATTGCTGCCAAAGGGCGATGACTATGTTGAGCACGCAGTGCCTGAGCAATACAAGACTCGCATCACCCCCAATAAAACCCTCCACACGGAGATCGTGGAGAACAAGGGCTAAACGCCCCCGGTTGCTTAAAGGGTAACATCCAGCTCATCCATGGATATTACCGTTTAATCCCAGCAGGATTTAGGCGCTTAACTTCATCGAAACGTTCTAGATGTCCGTTTTGGGAGCCAAGTAAACTCTAACTAAAGTAAAAAGTTGTATTCCGGCGCGTAATGTTTAAGTCCTCCTAGGCCCTAAGTGTTTTTGTAAATTCATACAAACTAGCTTTTTATCGGCAGTTTTATCCTGCGACATTAGCTACCAAGTATTAAGAGCATTTATTTATCATTATTATTCCCAAATATTGGTGTGGATTAGGTCAGCTTTTATTTTACTAAGAGTTACTCATTCGATTAGATATTAATATTCCGCGACGGTAGACTACGATCGTCCCATTCAAGTGTATCGATTAGTTCTCATGTAAAGCTTTCTAATAAATTTGTCATGCATAGCCAGTAACTGGAGGGTGGCGATTTATTTCCCAAAAACCCCCGGATAAATTATGGATGTACCTTTATTAAACACTTTCCCTCACGCTCTATAAATCAGCCCTAACTCCAAAGCCCGCCGCTGGCGGTTCCCCCTTGAGAGACGTTGGTTCGCCTATAGGCTCTGCCGCATATCTTCCACTCCTGAAAATTCCAAAAATATCACCAGCCCAGACGCGTGAACGTTTCTCCTGCTCACCTGGGACCGGGCTTCGGTTTCCTGCCGGCTTTCAAATCAGCCAGAATTTCCTCAGTGTCTTGCACGGTCAAATCCTCCTGCAAACAATCCAATACTAGAGCGGCCTTTTAAGAATACCCTCAACAGGCCTGCATGAACAAAATGATCCATCCACTTACATAGTAATCGTCATTGATCTGCACCATTGGGGCGTTCACACAAGCCCCCAAACATTCCACTTCCGATATGGTAAACAGTTTATCGCTGCTGGTCTCGCCCACTTCTAGGCCCAGATTCTTCTTGATTGTGTCCAGAATTTCATTGGAGCCCCGTAACCAGCATGGCGTGGTCGTGCATACTTGCAAATGGTACTTGCCTGTTGGCTTTCTGCAAAAAGCGTCCTCAACTTTACCACTTTACATTCTCAGTTGAAAACTTGCCTCATGAACATCGTGTAAAACGTTGCGACTTCATACACGCGCATTTTCGGCAATTTTAGGATGTCGGCAACGTGATGCATGGCGGAAATCGGCAGCCATCCGTACTGTCTCTGCGCCAGATCCAGCAGCGGGATCATCGCCGCCCGTTTGTGCCCCTCCGGATAAATCGCCAAGATCGCCTCCACTCTCTTTTTGTTATCGGCGCTAAATTCGAAGGGAATATCGGGATTGTCCTCGGGGGTGTCCCTGTGAACGAACAGCGAATCATGCGCCCGACTTGCCGTGGTCTGCAGGCTTCTCAGCCCCAAGGGCCCCTTCTACAACACCAAAGCAAAGGGTTACATAATGACGAAAAACTTGAACCGAACAAGGGCGCGCCCTACCAGACTGTTCACTGCTGCCCTTAATGTGGGTAACATGTCGATCAATTATCGGTAGGGGCTCTTTTGCAGGTACAAATCAACTTTTCGGGCTCAACTTTTGACAACTGTCCCACTAGTGAGGTTAGGTGTCCGTTAATTTCAAGGTTATGTATCAGGGACTTGAACACGGGTGGAAATCAGCACTCGCTTAGGCTTAAACACGTTTATTTATATTAAAACATTAAAAAAACATCCCCTTTTGCGTTGTCACACATCTCATCCCCTTTTGCGGTGGTATGGTTCATATAAACAAGAAATAGAATCAATCTGCAATAAGCAAACCATGGATGGAAGTTTTGAGCTAATGGATCAGGGGGCTACCTTATAGGGCTTCCACGTAGGACCGTCGACGGGCGTACGACCCTAAACAGGCCAGAATGCCGACGGCAGTGAGAACGAGAACGATCATCAGGGCCATTGTGTCCCCAAAGTCAAACATTTTGCTGGATAAATTTTATCCAGTGCAGGTAAATAAACCAAAACGATAAGAGTAAAGAGTATCTACTTTATACTCGATGCCAAAATGTAAATAAAAACTTAACCCGAATGTGTCAAAGTAGTATTTTCGGTCATTGTGTCATGTCAAGTTTCTTGTGTTTTTCTGCTTCAATGTGAGGTTAAATCGGATTAATTTGCATTAATTTGCGTTCAAATTCTCTACTAGTTCATGTCATTGTCAGCAGTGTTGTCATATAAGTCTCGTTCTGTCTATGGTATTTGCGAAACGTCATAAAAACAGAGGTTTGGTATTTGGTCCAATTTGGTCGTAAAAACATGAACGGAAAAGTGAATTTCAGAGTTTAGTAACTACGTACTGGCGTTAATTGTTTAGTAAAATTGGTGCTTTAAACGTGTAAAATGGATCCTCACTTACACCGGAGAATGTCGTCTTCGAATCCCTTTGCATCGCTGTTTCCAGGCAGCAGTCAAGATGGTTCCGATCACCCTGACGCTCCAGAACCTTCTCTGAATGATCTGCTCGAGGAGATTTTCGGCTTTACTTTAAATGAACAAATCACTGACACCAAGGAAGTAAGTACAGGGTGTTTATTGAACCCTCTGAGCAGGCATAAGAGGCCTTTGGTGGCTTCAGTTCACCTTGGCATGCTATAAAAAAAAGGTTTAAAATAAAACCCCTTTTCCAGCAGGAAATCGCAAATGAAAGCAATGCAAGTGTTATTTCATCGATTTCACCTGCTAAATCATCCCAATATTCGGATCCTTTCCCCGAAATTTCTCGAAAAGATTTTCTAAATGGTTTATGCCAAAACTGTGAAATTCCGTGCTCTTTAATAAGTTGCCAATCTGTTTGGAATGGTGGCACATTTCTTATTCACTTTTGGAATCCTCCATAGACGGCGCCAAAAGGAGTTTTCGGGTTTTCCCTAGAACTGAACACGAAAATTGTAGAAAATCAAGGGGGAAGATGAGAAAACATAGAATAAACTACAAAGCCCAGGCACAGTTCTTTTGAGAATAGCTAAACTATTTTGTGGGCAATTCTTAGAGCGTAAAAGCCATATTCATATTATTCCCAGATAGTTCCTAGAAAGCCTTAAATGCTAAAGATTTGCACAAAAAACTCATTTGTGTCAATTAAGTACATTCGGCATCAACACAAAGGTTCCACCCAACACAGTGTTACACCGACCTAATGCATGCCCTAACAGGAGTGTTAATTAAAACTGTAATTTATTCGAAAATTTCAGTTTGTTCACTATTGATTAATTAACAGTTGAGTATTCCAACATTGCAGATTCTTTATTTGGAGGAAGTAAGCGAGGAGCTAGACACAACAGTTCTAAATATGGACAACATTCGGCAAGTTCTATTTGAAAGACTTTTAATTTGCCAAAAAGATAATCCCGTTCTGATTAACAATAAACGTTTGGGATTTCGAAACCAACACGCCATTGAAATGCTACCAATAAAATACCTGTACGACTGCTACGTATTATTGCACACCAATCAACATTTGAGGCCAGAAGATCGATTATCTTTAAAGGACAAGATTATACAAAATGTGGCTACATCTATATTGCAGCCGGACATCTATGGCGATCAAGATTTGTCAGAGCAAATGTTCAATCTGTTGTTAGCAGGTGGACCTCATCATGATACGTTTTTCGTCGAGGTTTCTAGAAGGGTGCTAGATGAAGAAGCGACTAGTAAGAAATGGCGAACGCAACATGTATTTGCTTACTATATTCCTTATTGTAGATGACATTGTTTTATCGTCGTTCATTGAGCAGATGAATAGAAAAATGACTGCAAAGTTGAGACAGGCTCATTTGGTATCCTTTGAACTCCGCGTCCTTAATTATTTCAAGGCATGCACGGCCAATGACTTTTTGGCAGATATATTTATAGATCTTTGTGTACCATTGACGCTTTACAAGGGCTCAGAGTATCCCAATACCCCAATAGGGGCGCTTCTTAATTTTTCTGTACTGCCGAAGAATTCAAATGACCCTTATACGCTTTTTAGTGGAACCCTGGATCAAGTGAGTGCAACAATAATATTTATAAAATACGTATTTATAGTTATCTTTTATGTTTTTTACATATAGAAAGCAAATCGCATTGAAAACGAATTGATGTGGGAAAGTATGGGACATCAGAAAGACCTGCTTTATGCGTTCTTTTTACAATTCCTAAAAAGGAGCAATGCAGTAAGAACCAAATTGCTCACGTGGTTTGGCCGTTGCTTGCAGTACAATGGCGATAGAGGAAAGCTCGCACATCAGGTAAAGATGAAAGGATCCAGGCAAAATTTGAGGTCATTTCGGTTCTACTTCCCTGATTTCAAATTTTCGCTCTCATAAACTCCTCAGTATCAAACCACCCCTCAAAACAGGAGCGGATCCAGCTTTAAAGCCAGGGGGGGTTATGTAGAAAAAATACAGACTTCTGTTATCTATGAAATTAGAAAAATGATCGTCGTTTTGTGCAAGGGTGTCGCAAGATTATGCCAAAATTTCATGTTTTCCGTCACATTTTTGCTCATATCTCAGAGGCAAAATGAGCAAGAACGCTCATTTGTACATCATTCTAGAGAGAAATAAATGGCCTTTTTAGAAAGTGAACCATGGATGGGGAAATGTTGTCAGTTTTCTCAAAAATTGCTTGAATTCAAGATGTTTTAAATTTGCGTGGTTTTTTTTCAGTTGCAAAATCCACTTGAACATGACGCTGCTTTTTTCGAAGTTTCTCACGAACCATTCGTAGTCGTAAAACTGGCCTTTGCCTTACCTTGTCTATAGAACTTAAGGGTTTTATTAAAATATCCTGATCGAATAATTCGATTATTCCCATCAATACATGTGGGGTTATTTATCTGAATAGTTTATTCCCTTTTAGGGAGGGATGCAATTTCTGAACATAAGCAATCCCCAGGCACCTGACGGATTTATGCTAAACGTTTGCACTGTATTGGTGGACTTGACTAGGCCGTTTTGCTTAGATTTTACTGACGGGAGGATACTAAAAGTTGACCCTACTTATACTGCTGTACAAACTGTGAGTAGTAAATTGCCTTGATGGCTTATGATCATATTGAAAATATTTTTCAGCAAGGCACCGGTTCAGACGCATCCTCAAAAGGAGTAAATATGTTTGGTTTATCAGCTGAGACCTGTTTAGTTCCGGTCGAAACTCATGACGGTTTAGAAGAAACGCGAATAACTGCGGAAAAGTACAATTTTATTACACAGGTTTTTTTTATGGCTCACAAAGCAATGGACTTGTCATTTCGAGGCATGGTTCAACATCTAAATGCCTTAAACGAAGTAAGAATGTTTTTAGCATTTTATAGACTTATTTAAGTTAGGGCTGGAATATGGGATATTCGCAAAATATTCGCAAAACGTTGTGCTCTTGCATGCCGGCAGCCACAGGCCCGAATGATTCACTATCTAAATGTCTTACACGATAATATACATATTTTTATCGAATATCTTCATCTTAAGGGCTTTAAAAGGGAAGCAGACTGGTTTCGGTATTAAGTATAAAATGCTTTCGTTGTTAATAATAAAAAATAAACACCGTTTTCAGTTTTATTTTATATTAATAATGAAAACATGTTATTGCTTTTTTTCGTCTGCAGCTTTTTTAGAATTACTTGAAAAGATCAGTTACACATTTATTAAAAATCTGTATAAACCTTTCTAGGAAGTACAAAAACTTATGACGGCGCATAGAGATGCGGTGGAACAAACAGGTCTAAACTCAGAGTTAACTAGTACTGTAAAAAAGGCGTTAATTTCAGAATATACCAAGTAAGACGACTTATATTTAGCATCACAAATAATAAATCAATTCGAACTTTTCAGATTGCTCCATTTTAAGTGTGCGCTGGGTGAACCGAAATTGCTAAACAGTTTGTTTGATTTGATATCAGCCACTTGTTATTGGTTGTCGCAAGTTGCAGTAAATGTTGACTTATCTGAAACCGAGACTACAACTTTTGCTCCCTTGGAAGAAAGAGCCATTACTTTTCCTCTTCCAGAAAAAGTTCCATTCACACTTAAGTTGGTGTAAAAATCATAAAATGTACTTTCAATAAGCGTAGTTTGTTTTAGATGCATTCCAGAATTCATCGTAGAAAACATAGTCAGTTTTTTAGTGTATATATTTCGATACATTCCAACTTTGTTTGAGGACATCGGTTGTAGCAAAATGGAACCAATTGTTACGTTTCTGTTGACATACATGGGTTCATCTAGTCATATGAAGAATCCACATCTTAGAGCCAGATTGGCTGAAGGATTAGATGCCTTTGTGCCAAATCGCGACGATCTTACAATACTAAATATTAGCACTTATCAAAGGACTAGGCTATTTACTCACCATCCCCACAAGGGGGAGGTAAGCATTTGCTAAGTTTAATCTTGAATGAGCATAGAAAAACTTGCTATTAATTTCTGTTTTAAAAAATGCGACAGAAACTGCATTTAGTGTGCTTGTTTTAGATGGTGAAGATGGTAATGAAGGTCTTCGTAAGCATAGAAATGACTGGACAAAGCGTGCAATTTGAACAGAAGTTCAACTACAGAAGACCGATGTATCAAATTCTTAAGTACTTATGGCAAATTACAGAGCACGAACTTTGTTTCAAGTATAATTCCGTATTATTTTGTATTTCAAGCTTTAATCCAGTACACTTTAGGGCGTTAGCGTGCGAAGCTGAAGCCAACATGGAAGCCGTAGAAGCTCCATTATTCCTACGTTTTATTAACTTGCTGATAAACGATGCGATTTATTTGTTAGATGAGTCTTTGAGCAATATGGCCAAACTTAAGGAAATGCAAACTGCCCAGTAGGAAGATTGCACGTTTTTTATGAAGCATTTATGTGCATTTTGTGAACTATTTTAGCGCAAATGGAGAATGGAATTCGTTGAGTGAAAGAGAAAGCGCTGAAAATATGCGGCTCATGAACCACACAGGCAGGTTAGCCCAGTATGATAATACGTTAGCGAAAGACACCACCTTTGCCTTACAACAAATAACATCAGAAATCACCTCGGTTTTTACCCATCCTACCATAGTCGATAGAGTTGCGGGAATGCTAAATTATTTCCTCTTAAATTTAGTTGGACCTAATCGCAAAAACTTCAAGGTAGGGTCATTTTGTTCGTGCCATGATTGTCCTTTGTAATGGCTATTTGTCTTAGGTAAAAAATTTAGACGACTACGCGTTCGATCCTAAACAAATCGTGTTGGATATAATTAAAATTTACATACATTTGAAAGATAGCGATGCATTTTGTCTAGCGGTTTCGCAAGATGGACGCTCCTATAGTCCAAGCTTATTTGAATTCGCCGAGGATGTTTTAGTTCGCGTTGGTAAGTGTTTATTAACTAACTTTATAAAAAAATACTACTTGCAACTAACAATTGTGCCTATAATTATGAAAGTGGTCTAAGTCATATGTGTATTTCTTGTTTCTGTATTCTTTTTATATGTATAACGTGGAGTCACGGAAAACCATTTATTTAAACAAAATTTAGTTGCATAATAAACATTGAAAATGTAGTTAGGTATAAATATTTCCTAAACTAACACGACATCATTTATTTATTTCACAAAATGCTGGAGTCCAAAATCGAAAATAGTAGTTTTGTAAATCTATTCTAATTGGCACCCGAATAATTTATTTGTATTTATATAAAAAGGTACAAGAATCGAAATTTTTTCAGACTATGGGTGCTTATTGAGTGAGTTAAGAGAGGTGGCTGAAAAAGTAGCCAGAAAAGCTATCGAGTACATGGAAAATGAAGAAGCCTTGGCCGAAGCTCCTGATCATTACTTAGATCCCATTATGTCCACTTTAATGAAGGATCCAGTCATTTTGCCAAGCTCTAAAAAGACGGTTGATAGAACCACAATCGCAAGGTAACCGACCTAAAATTATTTAATTCAATTATCATTAACATGCTTAGAAGTGCTGGCCTCAAAGGTACGGGTGGTAGAATATTCCCGATTGTATCAACAGAATTTCGGTGATTTCCGGCCTTTTAAATCGAAAATATAATTTCGTTCAATGGATGAAGAAACTCGTGTTACGTTCGGGGACTCTGCTGAATTTATTCCATACCATTTTTTTATATTCAGGTTACTTCGTAGGAATAATGCGGTTTTCGAGATAATCTAATATTAATTAACAATTAGTGGATTAAGTATCTTCAACACTTCTTTATCACCATTTACTGAAAACTGTATTTCTGATTCAGACATCTTCTGAGCGACCAAACTGATCCGTTTAATCGGTCGGCGCTATCCATGGATCAACTAATTCCGGATGTAGCACTGAAAGCTGAGATAGACAATTTCATTCGCGAAAGGCAGAAGAAAACTAAACCCGAAGCGAACGAAATATTTATCGAGACAATGGAAATGGACTAATAATTCAGGTTTTTTCAAATTTTATGTGGCAAATATACAAATATTTTGTCTTGGTGCATGTTTCATGACCGTCGCCTGAAGGTGACGGTGATTTACAGATATTATATAAAATTTAAATTTTAATGATATCAAGTCTATTATTGTCTTACTGTGTAGAATTTACTGTGGCTCAATGCGGACTTTCTTGCAACGTTACCATTAAACAATTAAATTAATTTTAAACTGTATATCTGATTTGTTTTATAATGTTTATTTGAAAATAAACCTGTTTATCTCGTACTGTATAGTATTCGCTTGAATTGACCAATTGACTTGTTTTTTTCGTGTGCTCTTTAATTGTGTGTTTTCCAATAGTGTTCTTTTGTCTCATCGCTTTGCATATTTTCAATCAGGTAAGTGCCTAATGCAAAATTATGGTTTTGTCCAAATTTACATTCAATTTTTTTCACACTAATATCTTTGAGACGATTTTCAGACGTACATTCTCACGTTTTTGAAACGTTTTTGAGTTTTCCTGACTGTATTTCTAATTTCGGCATAAACAATGTTCCTGGGTTTCAGTCATTTATTTAGATTATCATAATTTAGTCATTAAATAAAAACGTTTCGGTGTTTTTCCGCCATCATCAGTTTGTTCGTGTAGGCGGATAATCTAAATAAATGACTGAAACCCAGGAACATTGTTTATGTCGAACAACAGAAGCAAATAAAAAAACGAAGATTAATCGATGTAAATATTATATTTTACATTAATTTAATGTAGCTCTTTGTGGGTCAGACGGCAACCCTGTAGTTTGTAAAATTTGCCAGATGCTTCACAAATTTGAACGCACGCGCCAGCAAACATTATGAGGTGGTTTAGGGGTGGAATTATTTAAAATCCCCCACCAAGAATATTAAATGAGAATAGAGGCAGGCCGGATTTTACCCTCAGTTTCATGGTTCTTTATCTATTAAACGGGCATTTAAATATTTAAATATACCAGGTGGCCGATTTATTCATGCAGCACAGCTGGTTTTAAAAACCTTTGTATGGGTGTTTCCTTATATTAAGTAAGGATAACTGGACTGAGCACCTAAAATCTTCACAATATCATAAATGTATTTACGTTTTACAGCTTTTGCATAAAGTGTGAGGGTAACTGGACAGAGCGTTTTTCGAAATCACTCAAAAATCGACAGTTAAAATGCATTCTGCATGTTTCATGTTACGGTTTTATTTTGCGCACTTTGTATATGTGGTCTGATAAAAAAAATGCAAATTAGCCTCAATTGCCCACAGACACTGGATAGACTTATATACTTTGCCACTAAGCAGCATTTTAAAGAAGCTGAATGGTCCAGAAATGAAGCAAAATTTTTTTGATTTTTTCATCAGGCACCGACTAACTTGTTTGAAGTTAAAGACACAAAAGTATGTACTTGTATACGCATCAATTCGAGGTTATGAAAACAATAAACTCGTTGACAATATTGACATTTCGAAAAAGTACGGTCCCCCATTCAAGTAATTGTGTCGCACTGACCCTTTATCCTTATCTATTTTATTGTCACTTTCTGTATTGTTCCATAGTTGCCGGACTTTTAATAATAATAACGAAGCAACAGGTATTTACGTATGTTAATTAGGCAGACAACCATTGTAGCCTGCCTTCTGATCTAGTTTTTTGCAAATATCTCCTTTAATAACAATTATTTTTTTACTGTTTTTCCTGTACCCCGTATGTATAGCAAACTAGGGTTACTTTCCCACCTAGAATACGTGGCTGAAACAGGGGCGGATCCAGCTTTAAAGTCAGGGGGGGGGGTATGTAGAAAAAATACAGTCTTCTGTTGTTTATGAAATTAGAAATATTATCGTCGTTTTATGCAAGATTATTGCAAAATTTCATGTTTTCCGTCCCGTTTTGCATGTTTCTCGGAAGCAAAATGACCAAGAACGCTCGTTTTTACATCATTCCAGAGATAACTAAATGGCATTTTTTTGTTGGCCGTTTTGGCATCGTTGGATAGATAATATTGAATATCAGACGCTTAGCTGCAAGATTATGCCCAAATTTCATGTTTTCCGTCCCGTTTTTGCTCATTTCTCGGAGGCAAAATGAGCAAGAACGCTCATTTGTACATCATTCTA
>NW_026019116.1:8204805-8207614 GCF_020466585.1 Dendroctonus ponderosae | reverse complement strand
GCTCATTTCTCGGAGGCAAAATGAGCAAGAACGCTCATTTGTACATCATTCTAGAGAGAAATAAATGGCCTTTTTAGAAAGTGAACCATCGATAAGCATATGTTGGCAGTTTTCTCAAAAAATGCTTGAATTCAAGAAGTTTTAGATTTGCGTGGTTTGAGTTGCAAAATCCACTTGAACATGACGCTGCTTTTTTCGAAGTTTCTCAAGAACCATTCGAGCCACAGAATTCGTTTTGGCATCGTTGGATAGAGAATTGAATGGGGGAGGAAGGGGCTATGACCCCTAAAATAATGCGCCTTCCTCAAGAAACACCTTGTACATTATAACAAATATAAAATGTGTATTGAATAGAGATGTTGATTGATAAAGTCGTTCAATTGCACTCGGAGAGTGGGCACAGTGTTTCTGCAACACCCAGTATATGCCGCTAATCGGGTAATGTTGCGTCGTTTCCGACTGGTTTAGGTGCAGTTACCCCGCAAAAAACCGCACTAGATGTGGTTTTTTCCTAGAAAAGCAACCATCTTTGGCAACTGAGTTTGCTTCCTCATTTCTCCGGCTCACGGAAGGACCGGCAAATCGCGCATCGCGTATAACCGGCGACATCGTGTTCCAAACCCGACGCAATTTTGTGTTCTGTTGTGTTTCAGTGCAAACTCACTGCGATATTGAATCGACCCGCGGCCGTGTTGTGCGTCGTGTTTTGCTTTATGTGCGTGTAGCTCCTGGGTTTTTCGCCCATTTCACCCATTGGATTTGGGCGGTTTTTCCAACCGACTGCTCCTCTAGATCCCCTATAGGAGGCTCTATCTTCAGGTAGGGTTGTCATGCCAATATCGCACGTTTTCGCGCGTCGAACACCTACTTCGCATAGAGCAATTTTCCACTTGCAGTGAGAGCGGGCTTCAATTCGCCCTGATCTTTTGCCCACTCTATTGAATGAAAAAAAATCACCAATTTTGGGTTGAAATCCTAATCTTCTGCCACATTTTGCTCAACATTTCCGCGTGCAGACGCATCTGGGAATAATAAATATAATACAGGCCTCATCCCCTAAAACACCCCAAGAACCCAGCGTGCTTCTAGCAGCTTTCAGAGCTTGCCAACTAATTTCATCCAACGAGGGGAGATTTATCTCAATCAGACGTTCGAAACTCTGCAGAGTGAGCCGGATTCTGTCACAATTTCAATTGATCGAAAAACGGAGGCACGCAAATAAATGGCCTGCTGCTGAAAATTCGCCGAATCGGCCGAAATCATCTCATCGGCTTCTTCGCACATCATTTATTCACGCATGTGAATGCAGTGAGACCCAAACAGTCGCGTTCCTAAGGTTTCATTGGCTAAATAGTTCGCGCTTCACTCCTGATTTCGAAAGGAAAATCGATGTTTTAGTCTTCAAATCCAGTTAACCCAACACGCACTTTGCTAATAAGATTTTCGAATGCAAAAACAAGTTTAAAACGCTCCAAATTCAGCATAGACCTACAGAGTCAATCGTGTTTCAATATTTTTTGCGTAGCTGAAATCAGTTGCGATAAACAGTTTGCAGATTCATCGGGAACCACCGCGATCGAAGCAAATATTTTCGAGATGGGAAAAGTTCCGATTTTCCGTCAGCATCAGGCATAAAAATGGATTACCAAATTTGCCTATTTCTTTTCTCGGCAACTGGGAACTTTACACAGTCACTTTTACCTGCGTTTTGTTGGGCAAACACTGTTCTACAAGTTCTACAAGAAAAGTTTCGCAATTATGTCATCATCAGGCGATTTTAGGGGATTTTTCAAAGTTAAATTCGGTCCTCGTTTGTACCGCTGTACTCAGGAAACAGTTAATACTAAGACCGACGTCTCTCAGCATTTCATGGGGCAAAATCTCTTCGCTAAGCTGCATAAGTTTCATCATCGGGGAGATTAATAGAATTTTTTTAATTTGCGTTCGATTAAAGTAGGCCCTTTTCAACACCGAACGCGACTCAATTTTCGTAACACGTACAGTAAAGTCCACTTATAGTGATCTTTCGGTTAAAACGAACTTTTTTCCTTTAATTGAAACGTCGTCCATAAGGAGCAACATATTTTTTTACTGGTTATAACGAACTTCCACGCTCAGCAACACCAATCTTGCGGAGTTGTTTATATTAGTGAGAGCGAAAAACAGGCAGTGACTTGTTGTTTTTTGTCGCGTTATGTATGTAAATCGTTTTAGAATGGAAATCCAAAAACGCAAAGCTTTTTCACTCAATGAAAAGTGCGAGATTATTAACAAAATAAAAAGTGGAGTAAAGCAGAGTGACATTTCTAAGGAATTAGCACTTGGAAAGTCTACTGTTGCAACAATATGGAAAAACAGAGAAAATATTTTATCAGCGTATGACAAAACAAATATTAGATGTAGGAAGTTAAAATTATCTGCACATGAATAGGTTGACAAGGGACTTATTAAGTGGTTTACTGAAAAAGACAAGAGAACGTTCTCATAAGTGGCAGTGTTTTGCAAGAAAACGCTAGTGAAATGAGGAGTAAAATCAAAAACAAAGAGTTTGCTTGTTCTAAAAGCTGGGAAGAGCGTTTCAAGAAGAGGCATAATATCAGTAGCGGAAAAATTGTTCGAGAGTCTGCCGGTGAAAAATCCTTCTTATGAAAACGTTAGAGGCGATCGATAAAATTTAAACATTTTCTGTAAATCTCTTAGATGCAGTCAATTTAATTCATAGAGCTTGGCAAAAAGTTAGCCGAAAAACCATTGCAAATTGCTTTAAGCATGGGGGATTTGTAAGAAAAGAAAATGATTATGAACCAGA
>NW_026019116.1:8199814-8204234 GCF_020466585.1 Dendroctonus ponderosae | reverse complement strand
ACAGACGAAGATGTCCCAATGTTGTCGAAGAACAAGTTAAAACCAAATTGAGTGATTTCAATTTCTTCGAATATGTGAGCATTGATAATGGCATTTTTACAAGCGAAATGTTGACCGATGAGCAAATTATACACTCTGTAGCCTCATCTACAGCTTTAAGCGATAATGAGAAAGATGACGATTTAGGTGAAGTTTTTATTTAGTAGAATACGTCTACTGTAGACACTAATGCTGTTCCAACCATTTCTGAAATGACAAAAAAAGTGTCAGAAACTCGGAGTTTTCTACAATCACGCCAAGTTCCTAATCATATCTGGGAGTCCTTTTGTGATCTTGAAAACTACATAAATAACATCTATTTCTGCAGCAGAAATGTACAAACAAAAATTACAGACTTTATAAAGTCGATTTCAATTTGAACTTTGTTTAACTTTTTGTGCTCTTTTTAGCCATACCTACTAACTTCTACTACTCTATGTAAAAATAACGAAATAAAATACACCACGTGTTTTTTTATTATTATTCGCTCATAGCGAACTCCGGATATAACGAACCAGTTTTAGTTCATTTTCAAGTTCGTTATATCCGGACTCATTATAGAAAAATTAATAATTTTTCGAGCGCCTGCAACTGTAATTTTTTACATAAAATTTGTGTGTCTGGGGGTGTTTTGGAAGTACAAGAAAAATAGTAAAAACTATTAATTGCTATCAATAAGAAGGCTGGCAACAGCGTTTTTGAAGGTAATCTGCCTGATTAACATTACATAAATACTTCTTAATTATTTAAAACTGTAGTAACCATTGAAACACAAACACAACAAGAGGGAAAGTGGAAATTCAATAATTCGAGGTACCAAATTTTGCGTAAATTGTCGAAAATGGGAATTTACAAGAAAACATTTGCAGCAAATGTTGGGTTTTCTGGTCCGTAGATAGATTCCGAATCGTAGAATTCCCAAAAAATGTATTACAAAAGAAGGAACAATTGAGAATATGCAGCGTCCAGAACATGGAAGATTTAGATGATAGTTAGAGTTTGTTAGAACCATCGGGAGCAAGCAAATTCTCAAATGTCCCCGCCCATTTTGACTCTAACATTGTTGGGGCTTTTAGCCAGCTTAATATTAGAAAATTTAATATAGAAAAACAGTCAATTGAGTCAACTGAGCGCAATTCGAATCCGATTTAATTGCTAGTTACTTAGTCCCAGATCCCAGACATTAATTAACATTTGAATTTTCCTGCATCTTTGCCACTTTGGAGATATTTGCTGAAATGAGCTGAAACTTAACACACGCGCAAATAATCATCAAAAGAAAAATGTGATAGGGAGCGGTTTAAAGGTAATTTCACCTAGTCTGATGGCGTCATGTTTTATATTCACCATTCAATCTCCGCATACAAAAGGTTAAAATGACAATTCAGATCAAATGGTTTCCCCCCTGCCATTAAAGGCACACCCTTTTGGGACGCAATTTGCCTTTTGTGCCACCAGCGAGGACGCTGATGGGCTTATTAATGGTAGACGCGACTGTTAAAAATTAAGCGAATTGTATATACTTTCCTTTTTTTTGTCTGCAAAAAATGCATGCAAATTTTCCCGATTTAATCAAGTTACTCTTTCCTCTAAATGCGCAATTTTGTAAAGTTTCACTTACAAATGCTGCCAAATTTGCTAATCTGAAACAAAAAAACGAAATTTAGAGGAACCATTTTAATGTTTTCCTGGGTCGATGTGAAGAGATATTGGGAAACGATTGAAACATTCTTGTGGCAGCTTTTTCCCTTGCATAACAATGATATTCAAATGCAACGTTTCGATTTTAGTCAACCATCGTCAAGTTTTCTCGTCGTTACTTTCCAAAATGACTTTTTATCAACTAAAAGTTGTTCTTATTCAAGATTCTACATTATTAGTTTCTGAGCTCAAAATAAACAATTTCCCTAGCCACAAGCAAATTTTATTGAAAATCACTCACAGAAAAACAAAACCCGTCTTCACTTTTCCTTCAGCCAAACCATATTGCGTGCTAATTCGTAAAGTGAACCCCATGGAGTTGGTTATTCTTGTGCAATTAGGCTGACCTTTTTCCAGCTAATGGCTCTATCGATTCTCAGTGGGATTTCAAAAATAGGTCACACTCTAACACGTAAATCAGCTGGCGCTTTTCGGATTTAAACGAAGTAGGAGCTTATTAAGCTTCAGATATATGAAGCGCGAAAGCGAACGTCTCAAGAAAATATCAGGGACCTTGTAAAAGGTCCATGAGGGTCCATAAGTAACTAGAAACTCCTAGGGGTTGAATATTCCATCTTGTAGGTATAAAGAGGTAATTTTTATTACAAAGCCAATAGTTCTTAAAGAGCGTTAAAAAATTGTCGAGCCTGCTAGGTGGAACTTAACTGAACTGATGGTGGCACTGCCTGATCTTCGAAACGTAAGGTTTGGACATTTTTTCATATACCCACTGCTTGCCTAATTTAACAGGTTTTAGAGCAATTTAGTTCTTTATGGGTCTGAATCGCCCATTCGGCCCCAGCCCTCCTTTTAATGAGTCATTTTTTAGGCGGATGCCCAAAAAGCATGGCTATTTGGATACCACCTACCGGTCTAACCTTGGTCATTTGTTAAATCCCAATTTTATGGTACCCACACATCAGCATCAGGTGTATTAATTTGTACAAATGTATTTGTTTCTGCTTGATTAAGTTACGGTACTTCGAATCGTTTTTCTCGTTTGATGGTACCCTCGTAGGCATGTGTGATCTAATATTATAGATTCATCTCCATCGCAGTTTCAAGGGACTTTTAATTGTTTACATCCTAGAAACGTAAATTCCGGTTTACACGCTTCTATGCACATCGAAAATACGGCGAGGATTTTATCTTGCTGTTACTCGTATCAAGATTGCGGCAGATCAGAGCTGCGTTCGCGAATTTGCGAATTAGTAAGCTACCGAAGAAAACTTTTACGAACGTTTTTCGCAATTATGGCGCAATTATTCAGTCAATGAGAATTTTTCGGAGTTAGCGCAGTGCTACGCAAATGGCTTGATGCGCCAACCCAAAGTACCGGCGCAGAAACTCAGCTCCGTTGCTGGAAAAATGTTGACGCTGTTTTTTGATTTATTTTAAGGGCCATTTATTAATAATTTTTTTAGAGTTTCTTCAAAATTTCAGAATTTTCCGGTTTTACCCAAGTTACTTTTTCTTCAAAATGCTCAATTTTGTAAAGTTTTACTTAAAAATGCTGACAAATTATGAAATAAACTTTGAATGGTTCGTCGTTTGGTAAAAAGTCCTGAAATCCGTTTCCAGCTACCAATTTGGAACAAAAATCGAATAACTTTCCATCAAAAAACGAACAGAATAAGCGAGAGTGTATAACAAATTATTTGGACATCTCGTCACCTCCATACCTCTGAAGACTGCAGAATTTGTTAAAAAGATGTGGTTTTTAGGTTTGACTGGATTTTTTGGCTTTATTTTCTGCTCAATAAAGCTCTATTTTGTAGCGTTTCACTTAAAAATACTAACAATCTGGAGGTTTTTTACGCGAAAAATACAAGACAATTTATAGGTGCAAAAATTTTACAAAAATTTTTTCAGCGTCAAATTCGGGACAAAAACGAAAATAAATTTCTCCCGATTTTCATCGAATACAGTATGTAAATACAGTTGAGTCCGAATATAACGAACTTGAAAAATGAACTAAAACTGGTTCGTTACATCCGGAGTTCGCTATAAGCGAATAATACTACAAAAACACGTGGTGTATGTTATTTCGTTATTTTTACATAAATTAGTAGAAGTTAGTAGGTATGACTAAAAAGAACACAAAAAAATTAACAAAATTCAATTTGAAATCTACTTCATAAACTCTGTAATTTTTGTTTGTCCACTTCTGCTGCAAACATAGATGTTATTTATGTAGTTTTCAAGATCACAAAAGGACTCCCAGATATGATTAGGAACTTGGCGTGATTGTAGAAAATTCTGAGTTTCTAACACTTTTTTTGTCATTTCAGAAATGGTTGGAACAGCATTAGTGTATACAGTAGAATACGTTTCACCTAAATCGTCATCTTTCTCATTATCGCTTAAAGCTGTAGATGAGGTTACGGAGTCTATAATTTGCTCATCGGTCAACATTTCTCTTGTAAGAATGCCATTATCAATGCTCACATATTCGAAGAAATTTAAATCACTCAATTTGGTTTTAACTTGTTCTTCGACAACATTGGGACATCTTCGTCTGTGTTATACTCGTAGTCAGAGTCTTTTTATACTTTTCTAACAATTCGTTAAGTGGAATTTCACCGTCTGGTTCATAATCATTTTCTTTTCTTACAAATCTCCCATGCTTAAAGCAATTTGCAATGGTTTTTCGGCTAACTTTTTGCCAAGCTCTATGAAT
>NW_026019116.1:8183037-8199185 GCF_020466585.1 Dendroctonus ponderosae | reverse complement strand
TTTTCTCTGTTTTTCCATATTGTTGCAACAGTAGACTTTCCAAGTGCTAATTCCTTAGAAATGTCACTCTGCTTTACTCCACTTTTTATTTTGTTAATAATCTCGCACTTTTCATTGAGTGAAAAAGCTTTGCGTTTTTGTTTTTCCATTCTAAAACGATTTACATTCTTCCATTCTATAACTCTCACTAATATAAACAACTCCGCAGGATTGGTGTTGCTGAGCGTGGAAGTTCGTTATAAACGGAAAGTGAATATACAACTAACCGAAAAAGTGATCGTTATATCGGAAGTTCGTTATAACCAGTAAAAAAATACGTTGGTCTTTATGAACGACGTTTCAATTAAAGGAAAAAAGTTCGTTTTAACCGAAAGTTCACTATAACCATTATAAGCGGACTTTACTGTATTAAAATCCCATCTGGTTGAGACAGTTTCGAACGCAGCATTGTCATTGTTTCATTGTTAAAATCCATGCTTTTAATTTCCAGTTACAGCCCTGATTTAACCGTTCTGTTAAGGTGTATTTTTAGGCGCTTGAATGAGAATACCATTTGATAGTGACCGAGATTAATCGTTCAACCAAACGTTTCTCAATCTTTGTTACGTATTTATGGAGACAACGGGACTGCTGCCATGCTTTCGAGCTTAGAAAGTATCAGAACAATGACAGTTACGAATCATTTCTTTGCTTTAAACAGATCCGCTTTTTTGCTTTTACCATTGATGATGAGTTTCATGAAGATAGCAAATGTATGATTTTGTTGTTGTTTGCAGAAGCCAGTCTTAATGCTAGAGGATGCAACGGTGAATTTCCAAAAGCGGCCCCTCCATCTGCTTTAGCATGCTCTCCTACATGCTTCCGGTGGAGGAGAAACCTCCTCCAGGGCCAAAAAGTCACCTGCAATTGTCTTTCGGCCATCAGAACCACAATGGACACCATCCCAATACGAATGGAAACCCGGGCACGCAAATTCTATCTAATGGCAAAACGGCCACCTCAATCAGCAAAGAGACGAGTGTGAGTAGTTTTGTAAGCGATACGACGGCGACGGCAAGTCATAGTTCCATGACGCCTACGAGTACCAGCACGGATAAAGGAAAACCCAAATTGAACATCAATGGAGGAAAACACCAATCACTGAAAAGGTGAGTCTGCTTACCACACCGGCTTGATATTAGAGAATCAAATCGCTGTATCAAAAGTGAACGTGAATCTTAGAAGGAAACAATGCACACCAACTGGAAACTTGTTTTCACAAGCGATAAAATTGCACAATTTAATCCTATACCCCAAAACGTGCAATCTCATAAAAACTCCACTATTAATAATAATTTCTCTGGATAGAGCAGAAAATAGCACATCCATGAGGCACAATTTTGATGTTTCGCTTTACTGGATAGAGAATTAAACAGATAAAATAAATACTTTTTATGATGGCAAACACCAACGCTAAAGCACGCATATTATGAATATTATACTGCGATTATGATTATTCCTTCCGTATGAATAAATGAGTAACTCTCTTAAAACGGGCCCGAGTTGGCTCATTGATTTTGACTAAAAACCTTTTTTTTCGAACTTGAAATCAGTTGAGAAACTTGAAAATCAGAAGAGTTTGAATGTCGAAAAAATTCAGGACAAATGTTATCAAACTTTTCTTTGTGGATTTAAAGTCGCATTTTTTTGAAAAACTCTGAATACATTTTCTGCATAACTGTTAATATGATCCCGATTTGGAAATGTGTTGAAAAACGTACGTTTTCCTATAAAAACTGCATCTCGGACAATTGCAGTCGGTTGAAAAAGTTATGAAGATTTTAAGGCCGAAAAGACGATCTTCCGAACAAAATACTTTGATCAAAACCCATAGACTTTCGAGGCCATTCCTTGAAACTAATGGGTTTTTAGGCCGTCGTTCGATAGAATTTCTTCTTGACGTTTCGCAAGCACCAGTGGCTTGCATCTTCAGAAGTGGTTTGCTTGAACGCTTACACTGTTCTGACGAAGTTCTTCTATTTCCTCCTAAACTCAATGTTTACTGATACATCGCATTTTTCCCCGGTAAATGATCAGTAAGAGATTTACTCAAGAAATTAGGCAAACAATGCAAATTGCTTGATCCCTGGCGAATTTGCAGCAAACATTTATTAATGGATTAGCAATAGAACTGTTTACTTTCAACGTCGGTGTGTTTATCGAATTGCGGCCAAAAATTTTAATTAATTCTCTCCTAAACATATTTCGAAGCCTAAACGAAGCGGATAATTTGAATGGGGACAATGGGAGCCCCACATTTTTTCCTCTTGATTTCGCCTTGACTAACTCTGTTGAAAAATTGCGCCGCATTTGGTACCGAGAACGCATTGGCTAAATATCAGTTAATGAAGTGAACCGGCAATTTTTTTAAATGCAAATTGACCTTGTTCGACAGATTTAACATTTGCCTAACAAACGTACGACTATCATAGCGTTTAATGCTTACTAACCGAGCAACGTTTTCTTTAAATCATAATTGACTGTTGAATATTAAATTGTAATTATTTTAATACGGTTCTTTGTACATGTTCTTTGACTACGAGCTGTTTTAACTATCCATTCTTTAGTACTCGAAGTTTTTAAGGCAACTTTTCAAGGGTGTTGGACACCCGAGATTTCTTCACGCTCTCGAACGCAAACTAAAGTATTTATAAGTTTCGTATTTTAACTTTATAGACAGTCTATCATCAGTGCGTCACACTTACATGCGCAAGCTATAAGAAAACTCGCAATTAGTAGGTATATGTGAATGTTTTTGAAGTGCTACCTTGAGGTGTTGCTAGCGATCCAACTACTGTTCTCGAAAATGTTTGATCAAAAAAAAGTTAATATAAAAATATAAATTATCTACAATATTCGTCAACTTTTCGTTCGTTCATATCAGTCTTGCTAAGCAGTTTACTGTGTTTACTTATTAGCTGATGAAACACGTGAAAACCCCGTTTTATCGGTTTGGCTAAATCCACTAGGGAAACAAACTTCACTTTTTTATGAATTGCAAATAGAGAATGAAAGATTTTTAGGATTCCAAAGGAAATTCAGTATTTTAAACCACAAAAAAGTGTATTGTTTCAAACGCCTTCAGATACAGATGTACAGACAAGCTTCTCTAGGAGATACAAACTAACAGGAGATTAGGAATCCTGATGAAACTTTTATCCGATTTATTGTCCGATAAATTGGCGAATTTATGAAAGGTCATTTTCACTTAGATATTGTTCTGACTAGGAAATTGGCGCAATTTCAGTAAGACTGCCATACATTTCAATAAGTTTATTCTGTTTTTTGCGTTCGTCACCTCAAAAACTCCATTACAATTCAAAGCATGCTCTAAGCTCGCAATAAATTGTACAATTTATCGTTCGCAAATGAATTCGATTGAATGAATGAACACGATTTACGCTCATATCTATAATTTGGCAAATTGATTGGCAAATAAATTGGGCTAATATGCCTCCGAGGTGATAGTGTCGTTTGAGGTTATCGGAATTTCTAGTTGTCTCTACTCTTACCTTAAAGATCACTCTCAGTGAAAATTTCTCCTGAAGGGTCCATAAATTAGGGCAAAAAACACTCACAAACTTTTGAAATTTGACTTTCCAAAACCACTTATTTATGCACGAAAATTATATTTGCTGCTAAATCGCGCTCTCCACGTAACTCCACAATAAATCCACGTGCAAAATCGTCGCGAAAATGCATAATAATTCCGTTTTTTGCAAAAGTCTGAGCATCTTTTCCGACCTCGTCTTTGCTTGAGGTTATGTGTCATGTAGCATGTCGATAACCAGTTGCTGGATTGTTTATATTTCTTTGGAGAATTCAAAACAGTGCGGTGTTGCCACGTATTTCACCCATTTATTAACAGTTTGTGTGTAACAATGAATAAAAAGTATCATTTCAAAATGAATGAACCACTTAATTCAGTTTGTGTTAGCATGGTAGCTAGTGCCTATAGAAGCCTATCTAACCCCAATTGAATGAATCTACATGGTAGGCATCGAAGGAAACAGTTTTCATTAACTTAAAACATTTTGCACAGTTTGACAACACCGCTTGAAATTTATCCTGAAAATGGCGATTTTTTTTGAAGTTTGTGAACGGTTTTTGGCTTAATTCATGGACCCTTCAGGAAAATTTTCACGTGATTCAAGTGCTCATCTTTAAGGTAAGGATGGACAAAACTACACATTCCGCCAACCTCAAACGACACCATCCCCACCGAGCAAAGAGTAGAATCAACTGGCCATAGGCGTAGTAAAAATYTGTATTAATCGATTTATTYTAAGCATGAAAGATTCATTGATTTTCTGYCCTTCATCTCTACATTATRTGTTTGAAATTATAAACGCTATAATAGTAACGCAAWTTTTTTAAGCATTTGATAGCGACTCAATAGGGATCGAATATGGCTCTAACCTTATAAATTCAAAACAACTCACGCCACTGGTCCCTGTTTACAATCGTGCAGAACCGTACCGGTTAGGAAAATTCAGGCCGGTTTTCTCAAAATTTCTGCAAATGAAACCACTTCGCACGATTTCTTTTGAGCGCAACATTTTACTAATATCACGATTATCACTTTAAATCACCAAAAACATGAGAAATTGCCGTATTTACTTGCCCAATAAATTATCTTCTCCTCTTATTGTCATGTCACTGTCACCACTACCTCATTGCGGTGTTGCCACGATGAATGTTTCCTTATGTTTTCCGGTAATTACTACCGAAAATTCTGATAAATTTTTTAATATAAAATATCGACGCTGTTATTTTAATGGCATTTGCTTGTCACTTATTACAAACTACGCAAATATAACACTACATATATTCAGGGCTACCGTTTTCCTGCTATTTTCTCGTTCATGCCACTCATGTATATTCAAATTGAATACCGAGCCGGCAAAGCAGCTCTTATAAGTACCTACTTTTCATCGAAAAATAAACAAATGCATCCGTGTAATCTAAGGTTCCAACACAGTGGCTTGCACTATCAAAATCCCTGGTCAAGCAGTGGGCCAGTTAGTGCACAATCGGGCCAAATAAGAGCCTTACGGTCAATAAGCGGCATATTAGACTGTGAATCAATGTTGCTTCCATAAAAAACTTGAACAAATGCATCTGTTTAATCTGAGGTATAAAGCCCGTGTCCCATGCATCCGTTGCAAACGGCTTTTTGGATTTCAACATCAAAGGCATCACAGCTCATAGCTCAAAACGGTTTTACAATTTTCCCCCTATCTCTTGTATTTACAGGGTGATGCAAAAAATCAACTTTTTGCTCTTGGACCGATTTTCAAAATTTATGTTGTTGAATAGTAAATAAAACAGTGAAGCTGGACGGCCAACTAAATGAACTTGGCAATAGCGGTCAGTCAATGTTGCATAAGCGAACATGTTTTTTTTGTCGCTTTCTGCGCTCGCCAACATCGTGGTTTTCGTTAGACAAAACAAAAGAAGAAATGCTAAATTTCATGGTTTCATGGGACTCGCAATAGAACGGTACTCTCTAGGCCTGCTACTTTGTAAAGCACTGTTCAGCAGCAAGAAGTGGCTTGTTCACAAATAGACCACCAGTTGATTAGATCAGATTTTTTCCAGGGTTAATTAAAAGTGAGCTCTAGCGGATGCTTTAATTAACTTTTCCTAGTTTCAATGCCACCGATTAATCTGATAAGGCAAAATGTGGTCGCGTGTAGTGAACTGGACAGGGAAAATGTCTGTGACTTTAGTCAATAAAGCGCACATTTTCTCCAATTTCCTGGCATAGCTTTGGTAAAATGTGTGAGCCACTTGGCTCATCTACGAAGAACAATGGGTGCTTGGATTAAATCTGTTCCAAGTTTTCCGGCAATTAGGCCTCGGCGAAACCATGAACTGCTTTATATTTATAGAAGCAATAATTGCGACCAATTTTTCACTTCTGTTTAAATTTTGCCTACAAGCAGGCAATAAATCAGCAATACCTTTTAGGGAAAAAATCGCATCGTCGCTTCTGTCTGTTGTTCGAAAGATCTTGTAAATATTTGAACTCCCAGAAGAAACTCAGTTACATTTACCTAAACTGAGTCGAAAACTTGCAAGTACTTACATTTCCAATTAATATCAACATTTCCATTTCGCTTTGTATGAAAGCGCATCTTTCCCCATACGGGTGCATCGTGATTCGTAAATCCATCAATACAAATCGATTAAAACGCATTAAATCTCTCGGGAAGAGCGCCAAAAGCAACAAATAAACGATGCCGGGGTGCTTGATTTGCAAAAGGTTAAGTGCAGGGTCGAAGCGCCAAATTCCAAAAATAAAGAACACGCTTTCGAAAAATCAGAGGCGTCATTCGCGCATCACTTTTATTTTTGGATTCGGGCGAGAAAGGCGACTGCATGTTTTGTCAGATGGCGATTGTTTATTATCTTATTTAATTAAAAGTCTGACGAAATTCGGATGAGTACGGCAATTAGCCTTTCGGGGCGGAAATTGCTTCAACTTGTCCTCATTTTGCGTAAAAAAATATTATTGTGATGCTTGGATGCGCTTTGGTGACAATATGATCATTAGAAAGGCACTTTGGTACTGCAACAGTGTCCTAAATGAGACTAATGGGTAGGTAAAAAGTTTCCTAACTACATAATGTACAATCTCCTCAACATATTTATAACCTAAGTGATCTTTAATATGACTTTATTGCCAGTCATAACCGTTAGAACTGTTTTTGAGACGATAATGCGAACTAATCTGAATAAGAAGCAAAATGCTTTCGGTTCCAATTCAGCTATTTATGCTGTGCAATTTTCCAGAAAGTCCTTATGAATATAAAAAATATTTATATATTTTAGCTACAAATCGACGTGCTTTGCGAATAATGGCAAATAATAAGAACAAACTAAAGGAAAAATGCGGCAACATTGACCAACAGGTTTCCCTCAAGCACAGTAGGTACTCCGAGCACAATTAAGGCTTGAGAAAGTCGTCTCCGCGTGGTCTTACGTAATGATTATGTGAACTTGGCTGAAGGCCTGTTGACTCATACTTTGACCAATGTCAATGAATCTTAACCGGCTGATTTTGTAATCAAACACACGCACAATCACTTGTAGGCTTGGACAACAACCCATCATGTTAATTTGACTGGTTTTCGTCCATTAATTAAAACAATATCGCGTCTGGTTTTTCGGTTATTGCTTGCTTTGTTGAGTTGTTGCCGGTATCTGAGTTAATGAGTTATAACTCACGCACTGCGCCAACTCCTGAAAATGCACTGAGTTATCCAGGCTTAAATCTAAGTGTTCTGGGCCCTAAACCAGTGTGTTGCCCGAAGGGCTTGCCACTACTTAGACAGCCCGAACTGTCTAATGTATCTCTTCTATTAGTAGGCTTGTGTAACACTGTGATAATGCATCGGTTAATGAGTTATAACTCATCCATTAGAGCGGATTAAAGCTTTTGGAGACCCGAAACCGGAACAACACTCCAAGCAACTAAGAAAAAGTAACATCCTGCCTCGGAGCTGAGTTACTGGCCGGTGAGTTGGGTTGGTTCACTGAGTTACCCAGTCCTAGTGTGATTGTTCAATAACACTCTGACCGAGTTTCTTCACCTCATACATAATGCAGATCCATAAAATACACTACAAAGCCAATCGCCATCAGAAATGATCGTGTCTAACAGTCATAAGACTGTGCAACAATGGTGGTCTATCTATTCAATAGCGATGTGTGGGCGACTTTGCGCTTAAGAACTCCGGCAGGCTTATTATCGGCTTATAAAAGTCTGGGAGTTTTGTATAAAAATTCTTTAATGCAGGAAATACGAATCAATGCAAATGCATTTTATATAAATAGTTTCAAAGCGGTCAGAGGCTCTAAATCCACAGAAAGTTTACAAAATGTTCCAAATATCTGTGTTTCTGAGCACTTGCATGCAGATGACCACTTGAAATTGCCACTCATCCGTTCTCGATGAGCTCTCGAAAGTTTTCGCTTTAAAAATTCTTCAGCTTCTTCATCTTCATCTATGACGAATTCCTCTTTAATCAGTAATTCTTGCATATCTTGAGCAACTATAGCGCCAAAAGCACTGCTAGCCGTTTTATTTATTTTTTCTCATTTAGATCATCATTTTCACCTTCCATTGACTCCATTAATATTTTCTACACCGTAATTCCAGGTCGTCGCTTTTATGCTAAATTTCGAAACAGTCCCTTAAATAATTTTCTCAGTTAATACGAAAAATAATCTACAAGTTCAGAGTTGTGCGTTCTAAACCTTCAAACATAATTGTTGACTTGAAAATGAAAGTATTAACGCAACGGCAGATTCTTCAATCGAAAATTCCAAAGTAAAGCCAGTAGAAACTTGAAAGACGTTTTTTATGAAGTTTTTGACAAAAACTGGCACCTAAATATCTGATATTCAAATTTCGCGTGACTTTTTGTTACAAATCTACCAAAATTTACTCACGCACGTTGTTATAACTGAATTATTTGAAAGCAGCAAAGCAAAGAGAGAGAAATATAAAGAATCCGCAAAACTTCAGTTGCTTGTCGGAAAACTAGACTCAGTTCAAGCTAAAAGATTTATGGATAGAAATCATTTCTTCCAGCTTTCTGCAAGCTGGCGCTCCATCCTCCATTTGCTACCCATTATTTTCACAAAGTCCACAATGATTCTATATTTCCCATTTAAAAACACGATTCACATGACACAAAGGATCATCGACCGATTTCGTTCTCGATGAGCTCTCGTAGTTTTCGCTTTAAAAATTCTTCAGCTTCTTCATCTTCATCTATGATGAATTCCTCTTTAATCAGTAATTCTTGCATATCTTGAGCAACTATAGCGTCAAAAAGTGGTTTTGACGCTATAGTTGCTCAAGATATAGTGCTAGATTCACCTTCCATTGACTCCATTAATATGTTGTACACTGTAATTTCATGACGATTTTATGCAAAATTTCGAAACAGTCTCTTAAATAATTCAGTAGTCAGCCAAGCTTTCGTATTTGTTGCGCTCTGTGCCAGTAAATTACACATATTTCGGCTTTCCATTGCAGGCGAATTGAGAAATGTGTACGCAATTTGGAACATATGTAATGTTTTTTTACGTTTTTTTACCCATTGAAACAGGGCGCACTTTCACATTATTAAAAATATGTGTCTTGTGGGCCATTTTTCCACTAGTGAACAGTCTCGACTGCACTAGTTTTTAGAAATCCATCGGACACATTTGGGTTGCTTCTTCACCACCTAATTTTGGGTTTCCGAGCGAGAAGCGCATCCTCATCCATCATACGGATTGAAAACATTTTCCTTTGCGTTCTCTTTTGCTAATAAATCACTTAAAAATTAAACTGTTGATCAATTTCCGAGCGACGATAGAAACCAACGAAAGTTTAACTAACTGAAAGCACTCAGGCCAACTCAGAGCGGCATCAACTCAATAGCGCAACTCAACACAGTGTTACCCAGGCCTACTGCTACCTATCGGAATAAAAAACATCGTTTGTGCACGCTAAAATTCACTTTATTCACACAAAAACTGAATAACCTGGTTCTGCACTCACTTAGTAACCCTTTCACACCCTTTCTCCCTGTCGTTTCTGTTTCAAATTACAGTTTGCTTATCAAATGCGTGTCGGAATGCATTAAAAAATGTAAAACCCTGCCAATTATTCTCTTGGAAACGCAACATTGTTCCACTAAACAAGACTTAGTACAGAAGGGGCTCGAAAGCAGAAGAAATCATTTTCCATACTTCCAAAGCTCCACATTTACGGCCTCTTGGAAGTCCTTAAAGATCAAAACCCACGTTAACAACTTCAATTGAATGGTGTGTTTGACTAGCGGAAAACTTATGTCTTTCGTTCTCAGCTAATTGATTTCAACTACCCGAAACGAGATTCGACTCAATAAGGCTTTGACAGCTTAACAACTTCTTACGAACAAGCTTACAGCCATAACTCCAATAAACGAATCTGTTTGTTATTCCGAAATGCAGCTTAATGAGATCCAGAAAAAGGTTTTTATTCGTCTTTTAGCGTTTTCTTGCAGTTGCAGGATCTTAAGAAATCGGTTCGATTATTTACCTTATTCCGTTTCTAATAGCGTCGTAAAATATCGAATGATGGATGCGTGCCGTGCTTGCAAGAGCACAAGATTGGAACATGAAGGCGATTTTCTCGAAAGTTAACCAGCTTGTTTCTTCTGAATGACACCCTGGCCAAATTAGCCCGAATATAAATATTTTTATTAGCGTTTTCTGCAATGTTGTACACGTGTAGCCATACTTTAAACAACCTGTGTCTTTTGCTCTATTTTAAATGCCGACTAAAAATAGCGCCTTACTTGCACATATTTGAAAGCACAGGGCCGTAGTGAAATAGAACGCAAAATTCTCATCAAATCCTTCCGGCTTTAATTAAAACCATATTGAGAACAGCTGAAAAAGTCCTTGCGCGTCTTTGCCATACTCATTCTTGCGTGCTTAAAGCGAATTACTTACAGTTATGAGAATATTTTAGTTTCGATTTTCCTGCCGATGCTGTCGAATCTGTTCCACCTCGACTAAATTCAATTTACTATGCTTGTTAGCAAACAATTCGCTACTTATTTATCGGAATAAAATGTACATGTAAATTATGGCTGTTTATAAATTACGCTCCTCTTAACATCAGTGTGAAAATGGAGAAAATGCCCATTATAGCGAACAGGCATATGATAAACGGCCTATTAACTTCTTACAAGCAGCCAGTTGTGGAAAAAAATAGAGACTCGCGTGTAAAGTTGAAGAAAGCCACTGAAAAAGGCCCAACTAATGGGGAAAATCGACCCGAAAAAGCATCTAAAGATATTTGGCGAATTAGTGGTACAATCCTGTTGTCGGTTCATGTGGCAACTTCCTGGATCATGTAAATCTAAGCCTTTGACAGTAATTAGCATTTAGATGCCTCTCAGCCATGCTGTATTAAATTGCACGACACTAATAAATCTGGAAATAAGACATTTATGTGATTGCTTTTTAATTAAACTGTTGCATAAACTTCTTGAATGCATAAAGTGTATTGAAATAGCGAAAATGGAACATCTTTTAATGTTGTCTTCGCTGGTTTTCATTATTTTTGTGTTCATACAACAGGAGAGGGTAACTCAATGGCTCGGTGCGCCAATCCAACTCACCGGCGCAGTAACTCAGTGCCGTGGCTGAGAAAATGTTACTTTTTTTAGTTGTTCCGGTCAAATTTGATTTAGTGGCTGCAAGATTTTTTTTGTATTTGAATTTTCGAGCAACCAGAAGCGCAAGCGAGTTTTCCGCCAGTAAAAGTTGAGCGGAGATCTTCGTGGACGACAGTTTTTTGGCAAACATCAATTTGCAAGTTCACAGTGTTTTTTGCCTCGACACTGGTTCAAGAGGGGTTAAATCTAAGTTGCGGCTAGTTAAAAAAAATCATTTATACGAATGTGAGTGAAATGGCTTGATGCCGAATCATGGATTCGACAGAGCGCACTTTCTACTCAGGATGGGGAAGGTTTTGCTTTTGAGCCATCATCAGGCAGGTGGCAACTCAAATTTAAAAAAGACTGCGCGTAATCTGCGTCGGAATTTTCAAAAAATTCTTTTCTTCCCAACCGAGTGGAATAGAACGTGGCCAAGGCGTGTGTTGGAAAGAGCACACATTAATCTGTGGATTTCCAAAGTTTCGTCTTCTGCAATCCTATCGGGGACGATTTGAGAAACCTTCCAACTTGGGCTGCGAGTGTTTCTTCGTAAACCGCACTTCAGAAATGTATTTCTGCTAAACTAAGCACGATTAAACCAAGTGGAGAGTTTGAGTATGAAAGTTTCGTATTGGCGCCACCATCAGGAATAAAAAGGGCGCAAAAGTCCATTAATCAATTTCTGCCACGTCATTTTAGTGACAACCAGATTGTTGGTGCGATTGGTTGGCGCAGCGCGTGTGTTATAACTCATGAACTGCTGAGTTTTAATTCGTTAACTCACAGAGCGGCATCAACTCAAAAGCGCAACTCAGTGTTACCCAGGCAATCATACAAGGAACAATTTGATATGAAGTATATATAATATTTTTGTATTTCCTGGTAGGTTTTGAATATTTTTGTTCAATTGACTGCATTCATTCTGCATTAATTTCTTCACAGCCAAGTTCCTTTTTTCTTAATTTATTTTTTTTCTATTATTAAAGTATTTATATTAAATGATTAAAAACTGCACTGAAACTGGTGAGTTTTTCTGCATTTTAGGCGCTTTGTACGCTCGATTGGCTTGCCACCCCAGTGGAGAAGGCTGCGACGAGTAAACCACCCCTGAAGGTGCAGGCCACTCATGCTTGCGAAACGTCACTAAGAAACTATTTTTCACTACGGACTCAAAGCTCGAAAAACTCAACAGTTTCAGTCAATGCCAGCGAAAACTTCACTCCCTTTTTAAAAAATTGTGGATTGATATTGAGTTTTCTTATTTTCTATACGAAACTACGGTTTCCATAAGGGATGAGGACTAGTAAATCCTTAGTTTTCATATGTATAGGCGCAAAAACCACATTCCTGGAAAAAATCAAAGCAATTTAATCCTAAAAAAAAACAGTTGCAGTGGAAGCAAAAGCGAATCAACGATGCGAAGAAGAGGTTATGGTTTTCACTTGCGAACGGTTTCCGTAATTCAAAACATCTGCATATCATGTGACGTAACATCTAATAATATTTTGTGGTGGCGTCAGCCGGCAAACAAAGAAAAAATGTAAAATTGGATAAAATCCAACATTCCTGGAATGTCTCGGAATGTAGACGGAAGAAGATGAAAACAACTATGTATTGTGATGGATACATTTTAGAGTAGTGAATTCTTCAGATTGCACAAGGGCAGTTATCGATTCGATCGAATTGAAAATAATTCTTCCAGTGTTTGAATTTGAATAGAAGAAAGGCATTGAACCAATGTGATTCGCCTGCAGTGCAGCAGTGGGTGTAAGCGGAAAAATCATTATCGCTCATCACATTTATTTTATTTTAATAACCGCCAATTATATCTCACTTAAGCCTAGAGGGTACCAACACTTTACAGTTACCATAAATACAAAGTGGGAGGAAATTGTTCCTTATGCGTCCAACGGCTGTATTTACCGGCTTGACTTTTTCCGGATGTTTCGCTACGTACTAAAGTCTTTAATGGGTGATTTGCGGGTGAAACATCTATTTTTCCCATATGTATAAACTTTAGTTGGGATGCATTAAGTTGGCGTTTGCAGTCTAATCTGTAACTGTGAAAACGCAAATGAAGTGGTTTCTACTCGGCAACTATATGTTTGTTCTCTATTAGATAAAAACCTGTAATTATTAGGTCATTATGTAGTTTAAAATATTGCTCAAGGTTGAAGTCAATGTAGAACGATAATATTTGCATCGTACACAATAGACTGGTTCTTAATTCGATATATGTATTCTATTATTACTTATAGGTGGTTTACTTTTGTGGCCAATAAACAACATAAACTGGGTTTTATTTAACTGCTAGTAACATATGTGTTTCTTCATGGTGTTTCCGCTCCAATTCTGTATTTTCATTCCAACTTTATGTCCTAATTTTGGTTTTCCTTAAACTCTATGCATTAGTTATTCATAATTGAGTTAATCCAACTTGTACGGTTCATCTTCAAAGCTTCGTCCATGTCTAAGTRATTCCGCTAAGACAGAGTTTATTTTATCATTTAACATTKAATGTTCAGTGTTGGAAACCGAACGGTTTAGTTCGTCAACACGTTTATTTTATTAAAATAAAATGCTYAAATTTATTATAAAAACTTATTRTTTATTGAGRCAAAAAATTACAACTATGAGGAAGAGACTGTTATATACTTTAGGGATTTTAAAAGAGTTTTTGGTGAAGAACACGATTGCGATACAAACTKGTATAGTGTAGAAACAGACAGAACAGAAACAGAAATAMATTTCTCAAAAACGAAAAAATACTCTAAAAGTTCAGAGTTGAGTGTTCACTAAAGAATAGTGYGCTCTAAACCTTCAAACATTCATTCAAATCACATGAAATCCTGAAATTTGCGCGYTTCTTAATTKTTGATTTGAAAATGAAMGTTTTAACGCAACGGCAGACTCTTCAATCAAAAATTCCAAAGTAAAGCCAGTAGAAACTTTAAAGACGTTTTTTATGAAGTTTTTGTCAAAAACTGGCACCTGGATATCTGATATTCAAATTTCGCGTGACTTTTTGTTACAAATCTACCAAAATGTACTCACGCACGTTGTTATAACTGACTTATTTGAAAGCAGCAAAGCAAAGAGAGAGAAATATAAAGAATCCGCAAAACTTCAGTTGCTTGTCGGAAAACTACTCAGTTCAAGCTAAAAGATTTATGGATAGAAATCATTTCTGCCAGCTTTCTGCAAGCTGGCGCTCCATCCTCCATTTGCTACCCATTATTTTCACAAGATCCACAATGATTCTATATTTCCCATTTAAGAACACCATTCACCGACCAATTTCGTCCTCTGTCGGTGGCAAGCTGAACATTCAAATACCTTTTCGAAAAAAATACTCCGAACTTCAGATTGTTTAATAGTTATTGTTGTGTTAAACTTTGTTTTAGTCCAGGATGATGTTAAATATTTTTGCGAAAAAAATGGTGGTTTACTGGTTTATCAACAAAGTTATTTGCCCTTTTATTCCTTGTTCAATTCCAGTCATTTTCAGCATCATTTTCGAGCAAAAGGATCAAAATCGTAATAGTGTAAAACTTGGAAACTATCGACTATTTGCTTTAATGAGTAGGTAGTCATAGTTGGGTTTTACATAAACTATTAAACTATGCAAACTGATGACTCGTAATTGAAGCTCTGGATGACATCAAAACATTTTCAAAAAATTGTTGACGTATGTTGAATTGAATAGAAAAATGATAATTGAATTGAATAAAAAAATAGTTGTATTAAATAGAAAGAACATTTTACTGCAGTAAACTGATCACAATCCAAGTATTTATTCTCTGTAGAGTAGAACTTTGTACACGTTCTAAGGCGAAATTAACGTTCTCTACAAGCTACAAGAAAAAATAGAAAGGAGTTAATGTTGTCTGGGAGTACATACAGACGAATTCAGTCTTTGCTGATCTGAGTTTTACCCCAAAAGTGCATGATATCTCGCAGGACTCCTCAGCTTCACTTAATAACAGATTTTATTGTTTACAAGAGCAATTAGCATCTTATCAAGTCGTAGTTTCCATCCAGATAATAAATGTGTGAGATTTCGAATTCATCTAAATRGTCCTACCACATAAATATGAAGAAATTACTGCCCGACTGCTAATTAAATCGTGATTRAAGCGATCATCTTGGCAAGAATTAAGAAAAATTGCAWCTCGATAATAACGCGTTACGGCTTGGTGATTTTAACATTACCATCGGTAATTTGATAGAGAACTGCGTGTGTTAATCCAAGACTGCTTTTTAGCACCGATAACTGCCACAGAGAATTTCCAYTGAAAATGTTTATTTWCAAAGTGCTGGTGTTTCAAGTGCATTTCGGAAAAATGCACCACACGACTGACCCTAAAAAGCCTGGAATCGCTGCTCTTCCTGGATTCTCGGCAAGTTTGGAATTTCAAACCGTGCGCCGAATGCGGCATTCTCAAAAATCACGATGAAAATAATCACGTGTTATCAGAGAGCAACCAGAGGATACCATAAAATGCAATTCGCCGGGAATGTTTTGCGGCAAAATTCCTATTTAACCATTTTTCAACACGCCTATATCTAATGTCCAAGAACTATTAACCCAACATTGTACTGTTATAAAGTTCCGCTCTTGTTACACGTACGCGTTATTTTAATGAGGTGCTCACAATGACATGATCTGCATAGTTAAAAAATTCGGAAGTGCATTATGCATCGTCGAAATTAACAATCTAACTGAACGTTGATGTACCGTATTAATAGCTGTTCGTCACAGAAAAAAGTTTGTTAAGAGAATCGAAAGGCGGTGGCTAAAGATAGGTCAGGGCGAGCATCCACCCCTAAATCTGAGATCGGAAGAGGGTGCCGCAAATTTTGAGGTGGGCGGCTATCGATTTTCCAAGCAGCTGG